>NC_134405.1:19918049-20015114 GCF_038048845.1 Mixophyes fleayi
TTCAGTATCTTCTATGTACTACTAGATTGTCACCATTAAAGAACAGTATTGCCCAAATGTGTCCAGTGACTACAGGTGTCACTCATGTCTCGTAACTGTACATTTGCAAGCTAGGGGTGTCCTGGTATGATCACAGTGCAAGGGTCATGTAGATCAATGCCTGAAAGGTCACTAGGCTACTATTTGTGTGTGGCCCTGTCTCTCATCTTGCTGTTGTAGTAACCTCTCCTCACCTGCAGAGGTGCTGAGTGGAGCTCTGCACTATAGCAGTGTACTTTGGATGTCTTATTTGCTTGTCTTGGTTCTTGTGTCTGTGGGCAGGTGCCAGTCAGCTGATCATCACCCTAGACTTTTATCCTCCCAACCCAGGTTGGAGTTTCCCTGTAGTGTCCTCTGGGGTCTCTTCCTGTGGAGAATAGACCTCATCTACAGACCACATCCAAGTACTAACTTTTGCAGTTGGCGGCACCATTAGCCTCTCCATAACTTCTTTACAAGGCACCCCTGGGCCAAAACAACTACAGAGCGGTCTGGTTTTGTTTGTGAGGTGTGTTTTTTTTTTTTTTTTTTTTTTTTTTTTTTTTAAATGTCTTTGAAAGAACAAGTGATGGCACTTACTGCCGCAAATGAGAGAAAATGTGTTTCTATGTATGTACCCTGAAAATTCCATTAAAAATACTGGATTTAGAAATATTTTTCAAAAAAAATATTTAATGTGCCTTCTGTACACAACTTTTCAAACCTTAGGGTCATCTTGGACACTGCTACCCTTATTTCCTGTTCCACATTGTGTTTTGGTTGGGATAAAACTTATTACAGCAACAGCTGAAAAGCCAGCTTAACACAGTTGTTGCAAATGGAATGAGGATTTGCTGTGCTTTAGCATACAGGCTCTATTATCACACTGTGCCCCTTTTATTCAACAAAAGACACAAAGTGAAAGTACAAGGGTATACCATAGCTTGCTAAAGGCTTTCTTGCCTACTTTTTAAATCTGTACTCTGGGAGATTAGAGTACAGATCATGTGACAGAGTAGGAGGGGGCATGATCATCACGCTATATTTATATAGCGTCACTAATTCTGCAGCACTGTACAGAGAACTCATTCACATCAGTTACTGCCCCGTTGGGGCTTAGTCTAAATTCCCTAACAAATACACACACTAGGGTCAATTTTGATAACAGCCAATTAACCGAATAGTATGTTTTTGGAGTGTGGGAGGAAACTGGAGCACCCAGAGGAAGCCCACGCAAAAAAGTGGAGAATATACAAACACCACATGTCATGGTTGGGAATTGAACTCATGACCCCAGTGCTGTGGGGCAGAAGTGCTAACCACTGAGCCACAGTGACGACCTAATTATGTCACTATAGCCCCACCATGAAATACAGAAATTCAAGGTATTGAATAGCGGGGTTGGGGCTTAATGACACAACTAAGCCCCACCACTATTCAATGCTGTGAATTTCATCATTTTACAGGGTTTGGGAGGACTCCCAGAAATTCAGGGAGAGTAGGCAAGCATGGTTAAAGGTCTTATTTCAGACTTGTATAACCCCATTATATGTGTGTATAATTTCTTTTTTTTTCTTTTTTTTTTTTTTTTTTTATAATGCATGAATTTGCCTCCATTTGTGCATGTGCCTCGAGATTTCCACTGGAACAAGATTTCTGGGGAGCAACAAGGACACATAATTTTGCACCACTAGAGGGCAGTAGTTGGGTAGAGTGAAGGCGTTCCTACTGAAGTATGAAGAAGGCACAGTGCAGAAACAAGATTTCAGACTTGTGTATTGGAAGTGTCAGTAACACCATCTCTCCCCCCTTACAGTGTTTAGTCATAGAAATAGCTACAATCTGCAAGGTTGTAACAGAAATGTTGAATTTGTGTTTGTTCCTGTTTAAGTAACAAACGCCTTAGTGTGCTCTATAGTCTAATGTCTATTGTTTAACCCTTATCACAATCCACAAATTACAGAAAATGGCTGTATACAGAGCTGGACTGGGACTAAAAATCAGACCTGGCATTTAAAATTACACAGGCCCACCACAGTGCAAGCATGAAAGAAACTGTGCTGCCGCGTGTTGTGGGTGTGGTCAACATGGGGCATTGATACATACATTATAATAAAACATTACGTTTATCACGCCATCCGCAGCCCACTGTACATATCTATGCTTCTGGTGCTGCTGACATCCATAAGGGTGGGAACTTCCTGCAGAGTGAGCATGGAAGCTCTTAGTCTCACGAGATTACCAAAGCTTGTGATACCTAGAGCGCCTCGGTTTACTCTGCAGTCTGTGTCCTCTCCAGGAACTGAGAGCAGCTATCAGTTCCCTTCCCCTAACCAGAGCTGGATTAAGGCGCAGGTGGCCTGGGGGTATTTAAGACAGCAGGGCCCCTATTATGTAACATGGTTATCATTTTAGACAAATACACAGGCAATACTGTGTACACTATTGTTAGAAGCACACAGCTTGCTTTCCCTTCACAAGCAGTACGTTGTGAAGCGGGACATACCTCCCAACTCTCCTTGCAGTCAAACCAAATCCTGACTAAGTGACAGTCCCCAAATTCAGGACTGTCCCACCAGATTCAGGACAGTTGGCAGACTGTCCTGCTCTCTCCTACCTGTCTTGCTCACTTTCACCACTTGTAGCAGCTGGTTTCTTTAGCTCAGTTCTTTCTTGTCTTGATCCTGGAATATTGGATGCCCTATTTTGAAAAAAATGGGGTACATGAGATTTAGAAAACTCCAACCAGCCCCGGTGTTAAAACAATAGCACTCACGTTTTATAATTAGGCCTCCCTCCAGTCCCCGCAATAATAATATTCACATTTAATAAGTAGACCTATTTCCCTCCAACCAGCCCCAACATTAAATTAACAGTATACCTATTTACTCAAAAAATATTTCCCTCCCTCCAAACAGTCCCAGCAATAAATTAAATAGCATTAAAGTTTAATAAATATAGCCATTTCCCACAACCATACCTGACAACAATTCATATTCACGTTTAATAAATAGCCCTTCTCCCCTAAATCAGCCCCATATTCAATTGATAGCCCTAAACCACCCCAGCATTAAATTAAAGGTTCTTTCACCTCACCTTAAATAATTAGCCCCCCACCTACACTCCACCATTAAATAGCCTACCTCCCACACTATATTAAGATCCTCCCTTCCCTCACATATTATAGTAAAATACTGTGCGCACACACACACTCACTATATAAACATGGCCAAACACACATATGCACACTATAGCAAAATGGGGCCACACACACTATTAGCCCCACAGCCACACTGTTATCCCCACTGTTTGCTAGCCCCACTGTTTGTTTGCCCCACTGTTTGTTAGCCCCAGTTTGCCCCACTGTTTGTTTGCCCCACTGTTTGTTTGCCCCACTGTTTGCTAGCCCCCCTGTTTGTTAGCCACACTATTACTTACACACACAGATACTTACCTTTTTACATCCAGCAGCAGCAGCACTCTGCGTGCTGCTCGGCGGACGAAGAATCAGTGACAGCCGCCTATGCGAGCACTCGCATGGGACGGCACCACGTGACAGGTGCCGTCCCATGTGATTGCTCACGTAGGCGGCTGTCACTGATTCTTCGTCCGCCGAGCAGCACGCAGAGTGCTGCTGCTCGGCGGACATGCGGACCGGCCCATCTGGCCATCGGCCCTTCTGCCATTTGCCAGTCCGGCCCTGGCTGTATAGTTTCCCCTCTATCCTTCATGTAATCACTGCTCGCTGTTGGCTGTGATTCTTCTACTGAGCTTCATATATGGAGTCCTCTTCCCCTCTTTCCATTTTCACTATACACTTTTCCCCTGATCCGGGGCTCCCCCCAACCACGAAAAAAACAAACCTTAAACCAGGGGTGTCCAACCTTTTAGCTTCCCTGGGCCACATTGGAAGACGACAAGTTGATTTGGGCCGCACATAAAATACACTGACGATAGCTGATCATCCAAAAACACATAGAAAACATAGTTAACATATTTAACTTACTTGGAATTGAAGTTAGTAAGAGTTAGGAAACCTGTTGCAGAATCATGATTAAAGCAGTAGTCCCATTACCAGCTGCAATTTAACTTACCTGCATCTGTCCCTTAGTGGGGTTCGGGAATTAAATGCCAAAAACTTTTTTTTCCTCTCTTTCTGCACCCATGAATCATTTTTTTTTATTGACCAGTTTGAAATGGTCACCGATATAGGAGCATCAGGAGGACTAATAGAAATCTACAGAGATTTAAAGATAGGGTGGCGGGAAAAATGGCTCATGGAGCAGCCTCTGATGAGGGTAACAGTGGGTGACTCCTCTGTGCTGCGCTATGCAATGGATGTCGGGTGTGATGACGTCACCCCCGACATTCACTGCGAGCACCGCACGGAGGAGGAGACCAGGGAGGGAGCCGGAGCGCCAGCTGACGTGACCACAAGATAAGTATTTTCTTTTTCTTTTTTTGCAGGATATTTTTTTCATTAACAGCGCTGCCCCCTTGTCACAACTGCTGGGCTACATTTACAGACGGGCTGGGCCGCATGCGGCCCGCGGGCCGTGGGTTGGACAACCCTGCCTTAAACTATTCCAGTTCTGACATTCCCCCTCTTGATTCCTTTGTCACTTTTTGATTTTATTCTGTTCATTTGGATGTTATCTCTAGTATTAAGATGTCATGTAGATGGGCTGACTATACCCATTTTGTACTATCTATCTGGTGAGCCCAGGGCTGCACTGTAGTCTGCTCCAGCTGTGCATGTTGTTCGCTGCAGAGCTGTGTAGCATTGTGTTGCAGAAGGTGGGGGGAGAGGAGGACACAGCAGCAGAGGAGAGTGATGCAGAGAACAAGGGGAGGAGAGAGCTGAGGATTAGAGACAGGAGGACATGAATAGATGGATGGAGGAGCCAGGGGAAGATTATTTGGGGACATCCGTTCTGACCACCTGCTCCCACTGACAGGACCATCGTCATGAGGAGCAGCAGAGTAAGTGTAAATCTCGTCCCCAACACGGCAACCTGTGTGTGACTAAATACATTGTACCGGCTTATTGACATGTTCCTTCTCTTTAGTATGTTGTGGTCGGTGAAGAGAGTCTAGTCGCTGGTTACAGGTCAGATTTATCAAAGGGTGGAATGTGGTATTGCTGGTGAAATGCTTCTGTTTTATTTTCCCTCTTCTCGCCCTTGGCAGCGAGAGGCCGGTCTGACGAGTATTGTGGCAGGTACTTTTACCGCTGCAGTACCTCTTGTTATTGCCATCACACCAATTAAAAGCTTTAAAGAAAATGCTTTCATTTATTATTATTTTTTTATTGTATATTATATTTCCCCTCGCCACGAGTGGAGCTGAAATATTGACTGTCCATTCATATTGCGCCAGTTTGTGAATACCCACATCGGCAAAGACTGGCCCGGTAGAGCGCTAAGCTAACCCTTACAGCCCTGGGGCAGTATGTCATCATCAGTTATTTATATAGCACCACTAATTCTGCAGCGCTGTATAGAGAACTCATTCACATCAGTCCCTGCCCCATTGGAGCTTACAGTCTATATTACCTAACATACATACACACAAAATAGAGTCAATTTAGATAGCAGTCAATTAACCTACTAGTATGTTTTTGGAGTGTGGGAGGAAACCGGAGCACCCGGAGGAAATCCACGCAAACACGGGGAGAACATACAAACACCTCACAGATAAGGCCATGGTTGGGAATCAAACTCATGACCCCAGTGCTGTGAGGCAGAAGTGCTAACCACTAGGCCACGGTGCTGCCCCATAAGCTACTATCTGCTGAGCTGGTGATAAATTGAATCGCTAACGAATTTTTTTTTAAATCAATGTTCATGGTACATAGATTACACAATCTCTTCATGGACTGCAATAATAATGCTGCAATCTGGGGGTATGAGAGGTTAAATAAAATAATACAAGAGCAGACACATCCAGACAAAGGTATATATGTAATAATGTTAAAAGAGAAGGTCAATTTACCCCTAAACATGTTTACCCATTGCATCCACCCTCTAACTAGTTAAACAGCGATTCTCTTCCAGCAGGAACCCACCACTGAACTGATACTCACCACCTCTCACTGTGGAATCCTCTAAGCCTGGCGAGGTGGTTGGTGGTGACCATGGTTTGTCCATTCAGCTGAGGCCCAACACCTAATGGGTCTATTTAATGAACTGGCGCTATGTGCTGTGACCTAATGTTAACCAATCGTATTCTAGCTTCCATCTCCCTACAACAGTTTAGAAAATGAAAGCAAACATCTCATTGGTTGCGATGAGTTACAGCACATTTGGGCACTATTTTAGACCCACAGTCTCAGTCGGTGGGTTGCTAACTCAGGTGACACTTAAAATAATTATTATTAAAAATGTTCACTCTTCCTGCGTTTTATTTGCAAAGTGCGTCTCCTGTGAAATGTCAGCATTATAATATATAGGTATAAAACTGAGAAATACGGTATGTTTTGTTTCCCTGTAGGATGAGGAAACGCAGAGATTACATCAGTTCCTCTCTGACCTGGCTCTCCTGGGATCATTACAGGTGAGATTACACCTCTCTCGCTCCTATACCTGTGATAACAGATTTATTATCTGTCCGTTCCCGATCTGTAATCACTGACCTAGACTAAAGCAGAAGTTCATCTTCAATAATACTCAGTATTACAATATAACACACTGTAATGTCTTTATCACAGTGCTCTGGTATGGAGGAGGGGATATAAAACAATGCATTCTCTGTACACAAAGAACGGATCCCATCTAGACTCAGTGTGGCATACTCTGCTGCTCTATACTCCTGTAGAATTGCATGCTGGTTATTACAATATAGCATATGGTATCACAAATCAGTATACAAATACCAGCACACTATAGAGCAATAGGTAATAAACATTAGAATGTAGAAGCAAATAAGCAGATGGATTCAGGAAATTCCACACTCAGTTGTCACTCGCAAAAATTGAAAAACCTTCTACAACGAAGAATTGGGAAATGATGTCACCAAACCGGGATCGAGACGTAGGACCACAGATTTAGCCCAGTTTATCCTCAGCCAAGAAAAGTCAACATAAAGCTCCAGGATCTTGAAAGGGAGATCTCATCAGTCCTCTCAAGTACAACAGGGCATCGTATACCAAAAGTAGTAGTAAAAAAACCCCCAAAACATTCCTCTGGAGGACCCATTCGGAGATTGACCAATGATCGAGCCTGGGCAAGAAGGGGAAAGGGGGCAATCCCTAACTAGTGCTTTGGGTAACGGGGATGAGGATACACCAAAACAGGAGCAATTAAACCAAGGTATTAAGCTCGTTGTTACTAATACATTTAGGCCCAAAGTCAAACTAATGCCCAAAGATATGGCCATTAAACTCAATAGAAAGCATCTACGAATCAATAGAAACATTGTC
Organism: Mixophyes fleayi; assembly: GCF_038048845.1. Lineage (NCBI taxonomy): Eukaryota > Metazoa > Chordata > Amphibia > Anura > Limnodynastidae > Mixophyes > Mixophyes fleayi. Next base: position 19,925,488 of record NC_134405.1, read on the forward strand.
TATATAACCCACATTATCATAAGTACAGCTCAAATGAAAATACAAATTAAGTGTTGGAGGAGCCTGTGTAGGTCTGCCAGCTACTGATAGCCACCTCGTCAAATTTAGGCATGAGCATCTTGTACAGATGACCACAACGGGCTAAGTCTCCAAGAGGCTAACCCTCTTGAGGTGGGAAGGAAAATTGGGCTATCAGAGTAGAGTAATCCGACAAACCCCCAGAAGATACTCCACAGAGGTAACCGGAGGAAAATAGGCAGAGGGAAAAAAATACCTCATATATTCTAGGCAATGTTTGGAAGGATGGTGAAAAAATATATGGACCTAGGGATTCTTTCATCTCCATACTGTACTGAGGGGAAAGGTCCACTGGGATTTGGTTCTGGGTCAAAGACTCTGTTAAAATCCCTCCCATCTTAATTAAGTTGCATGTAAAGGGGCTGTGGTCACATGACAACCCGTTCTTAGAGATTAAATTCAATATTTCCCCCACATACTATGGATATACTGCATGGTAAGAGACTGATATCTAGACTACCTTGGAGCCCATCAGGTGAGTCTTCTGTAAAGGGTCTTCAGATGTTGATGGACCTTAAAAACTAAGCTATGTTTCCTATTGGAATTCAGACCTCTAATATTTCATCCCAAAACTGAAATATCACCCATCATGTAATATAGCATCATGAACATGACCAGTCTAGAGCCGTACCCAGGGATGGACATGAGGTAGTGGGGAAAGATCGAGGGACATAGGAGCAATCAGTATAGCTGCTTATGTTCATTGTAATAAATCTGCAGATGACTGAGGGTTTCAATATATATTATGGATAGATTATAATTTCCCTTTCAGTACATTTAGTCCTCTCAGTGAACAGGAGAAATGAACGTTGGCATTCACCGGGGGATAATCGAGCCACGTCAATTTCATGGACGCTCTTTCTACAAATGCTAGTGATGTGACAACATTGATATTACACATTTACACTGATGATGTGTCTTGTCTAGGGGTTCCGATACTTCCAGCCCTGGCTGAGGGGGAGAGAGGAGATTCTACTGACTGTGGTGAATGATGATCTGGTGAGTACAGGTGTCTTATAATGACCAGCATGATACATAACTCCTCCAGCTTCTTATGCCCTCTCTGTCTTATAGAGCTGTCCACAATTACGCTCTCCAGTATCTCTCAGCAGTGACACCAGTTGTCACCTTCCAACATACAGCAGTGACCAGTCCACACCTCGGTATCTATATGGACTTTTATTACCTAAAGCACCATGCTCGAACCTAGCGTTAGTACTGACTATGACTTGATGTTTCTCCTCTTTCACCAGAACATCTGCCGTGCTACCTCCAGCCTCTCCTTGTGATAGAGAAATTGCTATCCCAGTAAGATTCACCATACATACTGAATTCTCAATCATAAATCATCACTTTATCCATTATTATCTGTATATCCGCATGTAAACCATCTCCGCTTTCATGCTGTCCCAATGCGCAAACCAATACTAATCCTACTCTCCCAGCCAGATGTCAACAGTTCTCTACTTCAACCAACACCCTTGTATCTTGTCTTCTTTGTACTCGGCACCTCAACCCTAATCATCTTTTCTCCTGTACATAAATCCTCATCATACATTCTCCTCCTCCACCACTATGCTCATCGTACATTCTCCACCACAATCCTCATCATACATTCTTCTCCACCACAATCCTCATCATACATTCTCCTCCACCACTATCCTCATCATACATTCTCCTCCACCACTATGCTCATCGTACATTCTCCACCACCACAATCCTCATCGCACATTCTCCACCACAATCCTCATCATACATTCTCCTCCACCACTATCCTCATCATACATTCTCCTCCACCACTATCCTCATCATACATTCTCCACCACAATCCTCTTCATACATTCTCCCACTTTATAATCCTCATCATACATTATCCTCCTCCACCACTATGATCATCGTACATTCTCCACCACCACAATCCTCATCGCACATTCTCCACCACAATCCTCATCATACATTCTCCTCCACCACTATCCTCATCATACATTCTCCACCACAATCCTCTTCATACATTCTCCCGCTTTATAATCCTCATCATACATTATCCTCCTCCACCACTATGATCATCGTACATTCTCCACCACCACAATCCTCATCGCACATTCTCCACCACAATCCTCATCATACATTCTCCTCCACCACTATCCTCATCATACATTCTCCTTCACCACTATCCTCATCATACATTCTCCACCACAATCCTCTTCATACATTCTCCCGCTTTATAATCCTCATCATACATTATCCTCCTCCACCACTATGATCATCGTACATTCTCCACCACCACAATCCTCATCGCACATTCTCCACCACAATCCTCATCATACATTCTCCTCCACCACTATCCTCATCATACATTCTCCTCCACCACTATCCTCATCATACATTCTCCTCCACCACTATGCTCATCGTACATTCTCCTCCACCACTATGCTCATCATACATTCTCCTCCACCACTATCCTCATCATACATTCTCCTCCACCACTATCCTCATCATACATTCTCCACCACAATCCTCTTCATACATTCTCCCACTTTATAATCCTCATCATACATTATCCTCCTCCACCACTATGATCATCGTACATTCTCCACCACCACAATCCTCATCGCACATTCTCCACCACAATCCTCATCATACATTCTCCTTCACCACTATCCTCATCATACATTCTCCACCACAATCCTCTTCATACATTCTCCCGCTTTATAATCCTCATCATACATTCTTCTCCACCGCTATACTCATCATATATTCTCCCGCACCACAATCCTCAATGTACATTCTCCTCCACCACTATCCTCATCATACATTCTCCCGCTTTATAATCCTCATCATACATTCTCCTACACCGCTATACTCATCATATATTCTCCCGCACCACAATCCTCAACGTACATTCTCCACCACAATCCTCGTCATACATTCTCCCACTTTATAATCCTCATCATACATTCTCCTCCACCACTATACTCATCATATATTCTCCCGCACCACAATCCTCAACATACATTCTCCACCACAATCCTCATCGTACATTCTCCTTCACCACTATCCTCATCATACATTCTCCACCACAATCCTCTTCATACATTCTCCCGCTTTATAATCCTCATCATACATTCTCCTCCACCACTATACTCATCATATATTCTCCCGCACCACAATCCTCAACATACATTCTCCACCACAATCCTCATCGTACATTCTCCTCCACCACTATCCTCATCATACATTCTCCCGCTTTATAATCCTCATCATACATTCTCCTCCACCACTATCCTCATCATACATTCTCCTGCACCACAATCCTCAACATACATTCTCCACCACAATCCTCATCATACATTCTCCACCACAATCCTCTTCATACATTCTCCCGCTTTATAATCCTCATCATACATTCTCCTCCACCACTATCCTCATCATACATTCTCCACCACAATCCTCTTCATACATTCTCCCGCTTTATAATCCTCATCATACATTATCCTCCTCCACCACTATGATCATCGTACATTCTCCACCACCACAATCCTCATCGCACATTCTCCACCACTATCCTCATCATACATTCTCCTCCACCACTATCCTCATCATACATTCTCCACCACAATCCTCTTCATACATTCTCCCGCTTTATAATCCTCATCATACATTCTTCTCCACCGCTATACTCATCATATATTCTCCCGCACCACAATCCTCAACGTACATTCTCCTCCACCACTATCCTCATCATACATTCTCCCGCTTTATAATCCTCATCATACATTCTCCTACACCGCTATACTCATCATATATTCTCCCGCACCACAATCCTCAACGTACATTCTCCACCACAATCCTCGTCATACATTCTCCCACTTTATAATCCTCATCATACAATCTCCCGCATCACAATCCTCGTCATACATTCTCCCACTTTATAATCCTCATCATACATTCTCCCGCTTTATAATCCTCATCATACATTCTCCTCCACCGCTATACTCATCATACATTCTCCTGCACCACAATCCTCATCATACATTCTCCCGCACCACAATCCTTATCGTACATTCTCCACCACCACTACCCTCATCGTACATTCTCCTCCAATACAATCCTCATCGTACATTCTCCTCCACTACATTCCTCATTGTACATTCTCCTCCACCGCAATCCTTGTCGTATATTCTCCACCACCGCAATCCTCGTCGTACATTCTCCACCACCACAATTCTTGTCGTACATTCACCTCCACCGCAATCGTCGTTGTACCTTCTCCTCCACAGCAATCCTCGTCGTACATTCTCCTCCACCGTGATCCCCGTCGTACATTCTCCTCCACCGTGATCCTCGTCGTACCTTCTCCACCACCGCGATCCTCGTCGTACCTTCTCCTCCACCGCAATCCTTATCTTACATTCTCCACCACCACTATCCTCGTCGTACATTCTCCTCCACCGCGATCCTCATCGTACATTCTCCTCCACCGTGATCCTCGTCGTACCTTCTCCTCCACCACCGCGATCCTCGTCGTACCTTCTCCTCCACCGCAATCCTTATCTTACATTCTCCACCACCACTATCCTCGTCGTACATTCTCCTCCACCGCAATCCTTATCGTACATTCTCCACCACCACTATCCTCGTCGTACATTCTCCTCCACCGCGTTCCTCGTCGTACATTCTCCTCCACCGTGATCCTCATCGTACCTTCTCCTCCACCGCAATACTTGTCGTACATTGTCCTCCACCGCAATGCTCGTTGTACATTCCCCTCCACCGCAATCCTCGTCGTACATTCTCCACAACCGCAATCTTAGTCGTACCTTCTCCTCCACCGCAATACTTGTCGTACATTGTCCTCCACCGCAATCCTCATCGTACATTCTCCACCACCGCAATCCTCGTCGTACATTCTCCTCCACCGCAATTCTCCTCAGACATCATATTCTGCTACACAACAGTCCTCACCTTTTTCTTCTTTTGCACTACAATCATTATCACCATGTTCTGTTTCCTATACTTATTTTTGCCTGCACCACAATCCCTATTCTTTTCTCCTTCTCCTTACTAATCATATTTCTATCTTCTTCTTTAGGTGCTATACCATCCAAAATGTCTTCTTCTGTTGCACATCAAATTCAGTTGTCTTTCTAGAATCTGAAATTTAATTTCAATATTGTTCTTCTTTCCCTGCACGGTAATCCTAGCCATATTTCTTCTGTGCCTGAAACCAAGTCTTGTCCTTCTCCTTCCTATTGACCCCACTCTATACTTAGATCCCCTTTCCCATATGCTACCCAATATAGTCTTTCTTTGTACATCTCAACCTTCTTCTTCTCCCGCCACTCTCCATCTCCACTCTTTAACTTGTTTTAGGAAACGCACTGCACTCTTTTTCTACTGGCCGCCTACGCTAAGTATGGTCGTCCATACGTTTGGGTGAGGTCCAATCATCAGCGTTTTACTGGCACGGAACTCAGCGACAAAGACTCTCCTCTGAAACTGCCATCTTACTCCGAGTGGGACACTAAGGGTAAGTTGCACTGAGACGTTCTACACGTGAATGTCACTGTTCTACGCTAGTAAATGTCATGTTCACCATGAGGTAATAAAACGAGCAAAAATACAATAGATTATCCCACACCAGCCCCCCAACAGTATATAAATAGAAATGTTATCCTTTTCTCCAGCACTACTTAAAATTCGGTATGCAAAGATGGTTTTGTTTAATCATTGGCATTTATTGCACAACTGTACCAGATTTCCTGAGAAAGGGATGTAACTGTGTTGTGGTTTTATAACAGATATGAGCACACGGCAGTCATGTCAGAGTCATTGTTACTTATTTCAGATTGCATTTTCGGCCTCATTTCTGCCACAAAGAACAGGAAAAGGCTGAATTAGCTCTTAACACACGTGTCTGCAAATTGTTTAGTAAGCTACAGACATTTCCCCATAATGCATTAGGAGAAGAGATGGACAATTAGGTTGAACCGGTTATGAAATTTGGCCAAATTTATGCAATTTGCAATTCAACATCAACATTCTCCCCAAAAATTTGATGAATAGTTTATGCTACCTGGTGGAGACTCCGACCAATCACATTGCATGAAACATAAAGCATCGGCAAATGTCACATGTCTATAGCTGTATAAAAGGGACTTAGAGCCCCTCTGACCTCATACTTCCTGGATTGTTCTAGGGGAGGATGTCTGTGGATGCTCCCTGTGACATGAGATATGGGTGGCCTGCCACTGAGTATTCCTCACTTCTGTGCACACTGAGGGCATTTACAAAGCACAAAATGAACAAAGCGCGCCAAAAATTCAGTTTTGGTCCCACCGTGTGCCTTGATTCCTGCTAGTGTGCCTAGATTTTCACCATGGTGTATGGCATGGTAAAGCCCCTTGCCCATTTAGCCTATGCAGGCTGATTCTTTTCTCTGTACATGAGGATCAGCCTGGTCATTTTCCTTTAACTTTCATTCACTTTATTGGTGGGCTATGTTATGACGTGTGAGCATCAGCAACATCACCTTCTACCCTAAATTGAAAAATTCTATCTGCTGTGTTCCGGACATACCATGTCTTCTGCTTGGTTTGCAGTTTTTCGGGGTAAAACTGCACAAGCCCCTCCAAGTGGTCTCTTAACTGCTCTACATACTCTAAAACAGAGGCCTACTGTGTAGCCAGGCACTCCTCCCAAATGAGATGAGGGTTCCCTGGACTGTCCAAGAAACTGGAAGAATTCTGCTGGACCTCCTGATAAGCAAACAGAAGGCATGGCAGATAGTGCTCCCTGTTACCGACCTCCGAAGTTACAAATGGCCATAGCTTCTGCTTCGGAGCATCATTGAACCATTTGCATAGTCCGTTTGTGGTTGGTAGGGGTCTGTATGGAGCTGCCTCAATTTGCACTTTACCCAGTGACATTGGACCAGGCCGCTCATGCACTGCGTTCCCTGGTCAGTCAGGATCACACTGGAGAACCCTACTTTGCGGAACAAACCTAACAAGGACTCCACTACCTTTTTCGAAATGACCAAGGCCAAGAGCCACAGGTTCAAATTACCGGGTGACATAGTCCATGAAGGTCAGATTGTACCTCTTCCTCAAGCTACTGGGAACAGGCAACACACACACACTATATGGGAATCAATTACCATCTCAATCCCCATGTGCATCAATCAGAAGCTGCTCAATGGGCAACTGAGTCTTTAACCAAAACGTCCTTGTGTATTACGATAAAAGAGGATGCGGTGGTATATAGTCTTCAGCTTGCTGTCATCAATGTGGCCATGAGGAGACATATCTTCATGTTTGGTGGAATTGTCCTGACCTCACCTCTAAGGAAAGAAATGTTCCACCTAAGTGACATTCCTCCCAACGCGTGGACTGGGCAAAATGTCACTTAGTGACATTCCCCTTCCTTCCCCTCGATCTACCTAAATAACATCACTGATGAATATCCTTAATTTTCACGAGATTCTAGGAGGTAGAAGGGAGAACCTCCCATGATTCCAGAGGTAGGGGGTCACCTCTGTTTCTTGGCTACTATGGAAAGACTAACAACAACGATACAGGACACTGAGCCTGCATTCAAGCAACCCGAGACCCCTGATTCCACAAGACTTGTTCTATTTATATGACAGTAATCTAGCACCTTCAGCTCCATCAATCCATAAATATGCAGCAGACACACTTTTGATAGTTCACATGTATCTTGGTGTATCTATTTCACCTACTAATGTATTAGTAGGTGAAACTTCCGACACCTCAGATCCCCTCACACACACCCTTTTATATCTTTGATCATTTTATTACTTGTGGATTGTTTATGAATTTTTAGGGTTTATAACCATATTTTTGCAACTTTATGACTCTCCACTCTTGGCAAGTGCAGGGAGGTGGGGGGGGGGGGGGGGCGGGGGTGGCACCACGAATCACATCAGTTTGGTCCCATCCCCTGTGGAGAAAAGCTGCAATGGTTATTGTGCCGCAGGGCCGTGCCAAAATGACAAGAAAGGCGGTGAATAGTGTCATTGAGGCCTCAATCCCGTTAACTTCTGGGAATTCTCCCAGAATGTCCCCATCAGAGGTCAATAGTAGGGTCATCGATTCATATGGAGAGGCCAATATCCTTGGAGTCGGGACTGAGCTACTTAAAATGTTATTAATAAAAATTAAAAATCCAATATCTATAGTGTGAATATCCGTAAATACAATATAAAAAGACTTGGTTCTGACACACAATATTCTTATTTAACAATTAATACTGTATCAAATATTATGGTTTCCCCCCAGATATCGGTGTATGGCACATTGTATGGGACATAGTCAGTATCTGCGTCTTTCCACCGCCTCGGAACCCTCTCGCTGTGGACTTTGCCTATCTGAAGTCTCTGCCTCTCTCAGAGAGGTCCCTCTCATCGGGGGCTTTGGTCAACTTCTTCCACTGCTTACTGCTACGAGAGGCTAGAGGGACACCGTTATACACCTATGGTAGGCTCTTACATGTACCTCTAGTTGTGCCTATTCTTTGTGTTTGTCTCTACCTGCCTCCATATTTCCATTCCCTCTTTATTTTTCTTTCTATCGTTGTTAGATATGTACTCGCTTCTCCACCGTGTTTCCCTCTACCCGTGTTCTCTCTGATTAACCTCCTTCCATGACACGTTCTCTCTTTCCCTGATTATAGTCTGGGAGGAGCTGGCAGACCTCACACGTCTTCACGCTCAGACCCTGCAGGAATTAAAAGACCAAGATCTCATCAAGAACCTGTCCTGAGATCCACCAACACAGAACTCTAGAAGTCACAATGCTCAATGTCTTCTTCAGAAGCCAAGATGTATCTTCCCAGAAAAAGCTCTTGTGAATCCTTGACCTGAATACAATCTCACAGTCCAAAGAGTAGCAAATCCACAAAGTGACCCTGGATCAACTTCATATCCGATCCCAATTATCCGGAACCTCCTTTCTAGAACACTTGTGAACTAATCCTAGTTGTACATGTATAATTTTATTGGAGAGGGGTCATGTCTAAAAACACTATTTTATTTGCATTTGTGGCGGGGAGGGGGGATTTGCATTCTCTTAGAATCCTCCAAACGTTCTTCAATGAGCCTGCACCAGTTATGATGATCGAACAAGGGGATTCTGCACCTTGGTCTCTGTTTGCTGGTTTGTGGAACCGAGCCAAAACCAATAAACGTTCTCCAAAAGATGTGAAATAAGGTCAAAATTAAAATGGCAGTATTTATTTAGTTATATTTATTGAACAATGAGTTTGTAAGCTATACTAGGGCAGTATTTACATGTATTATAACTTGTCTAAAAACAAGTCCCTGTGACCTTTCACACATATTCACTTACAGATATATGAAACTTTACAATCTAATGTCATACTTGCCAACTTTTCCTCGTTGGCTTCAGGGATATCTAGGGGGATTGTCACATTTTTGACCAATTACAGCAGGGGGCAGGGCTAAGATGACGCAATATTTGCGTCATTATGCCCCACTCCACCACTTATCTATGGCCTGGGCGATAACCGGGAGGTTGCCCTGCTTTCCCGGGAGGTCTCCCAGAAATGCAGGAGTCTCCCGGACATTCCGGGAGAGTAGGCAACTATGCGTTAAACAAAAGCAGCTAATGAATCTCTAAAGACTGAAGTGTCTTTTACATTTCTGTCTCCATTACTGATGTCATGTTGTCTTACCTGTCAGTCTATGATTAAATCTTGGTCTCCATGAAAACGGCCACCTCCGTAGCCATCAATACATGGACATAGGACACAATTTCTGAACTGTGTCATCATGCCACAGATGGCGAAGCCAACCACGTCTTGTACTGGTTCAGCATCAGGGAGAATGCCAGACTCTTCAGGGAGTGAGGGAGATCACCCCTATTTCAGGGAGTCTCCCTGACATTCAGGGAGAGTTGGCAAGTAATGTCTAATGTCCTTCCTTCCAGGCTACTATTACTCCACAACTAACCCTACATGTTACACGTGTAGAACGCTGCAGTAATCCGCTCCCTTTTACTCCCTTTCTCTCCGTTCTGATGAAAAAATCCAGTATCTGGACTTTTCCTGTCTGTTATTTAACAGACCACTGACCTGAGTCTTTCTCCGGAAAACTCAACAAAGAAAAAAATAGGTGAATTGCTTCCAAATCGAGAGCTATTTATTAAAGACAGATTAAAGACAGATTATAACAGCCACCAACATGTCTGGCTCTCATTCCAGCCTGATTTTGAGGTTTGTCGGGGGATGTGAGAACAAGGAACATAATTTTGGAAACAATCTCATTTTAGGTGGGGGGGGGGGGGGGGGGAAGTGCCACAAAGCTGTGGCATTAGAATACTTAATGCACCACTTCTTTGTCTTAATCTTTCTTTTCGATCGTTTCCCCTGCATTAGTCTGTCTTCATCAAACTCCTGCCCCTCCAATCCCCCTCTATTTCCAGTAACACAGAGGTCAGCCTCTCCCTCACGAGCCAGGGATATTTGGCAGGCAGATATAGCACTCAGAGCTGCTCCATAATAAGCACAGTACGGTCCTATTAGCATCTCTTTCTATGTTTCGGGTGGATCTATGAAGAATGTCAGGGGCTGTACATCCCCCAGGGCGATTATTCATTTGCTGTACAAACATTACACTTTTTTACATTTGTTAAAGAGCCTCCACCACAAGGTGGGAGATTATGAAACGCTGCCATGTCAGTCTAGGGCCATCCAGCTGCTACGGAGTACCCGGGACACTCCGATTGTCTCTATTTTGCTACAAGTGTAAGCAGCATAAGGCCAGGCACTTGTCTGTCAAGGTGTCTGACCAGAAAGTCCCTGTTTAAGTATACGTGTGGCTGGATCTCTTAGCAATAATTTACTTCACTTAGGGGCGCAGCGCGCTAATGTTTATCACTGCAAATGTACTGAGTTTTGTATCGGAAATTTACTGATGCCATGTCAGAGGAAATTTGCTTCTGCAACTGTCTGAAGAAAGGAAATCCCATGCTAATTAAGCCTTTTTCATCTGTGAGTGCCCAACACATTTTCAGCCTGACTGCACAGAATGGGGTCGTTACATTTTATCCTATCTTGTTAAGAAGATAGAAGAACTACATGAATAATGCAACCAGCAAGTCATTTAGGAAATCACAGATTGATGTGAATTTTGTTAAATCCAAGATTAGAGAATATATTACATCCTGATGCTAAATATCTGATGTAATATCTCAGACTTTGTGGTGCCAGCTAGCAAGTGGACTGGGTTATCCCCTGCAAATATATGCCAGAAACAGTATATAAGAGCTGTATTTTGTATTTTTAACTGTATTATACCATCTGTACTTCTGGATGATCACCAGTACCCCCAATTAGTGTGTAATGGTCATTGTAAGGACCCCTTGAGCCAATAAACATCACTGCTTAAAGATTCTGCCTGACTCCTAGTGCCTGTTGTATCCTGTGACCAACAGATAAGACTCGTTCCTCAGCTGTCCTGTGATGAACCCAATGTCTCTGTGTCAACGCTCTGTCCACTAAACAGCAGTCCTGATCCACAGTAAGCGGTCAGGAGGTACCAGTCAGCCCACAGCAAAGAGGCGCTATAGCAGCTATACTAGGTACCCAGAAGTAAGCGGTTCTAGGTGCCATTGAAGGAGCCTAGTGGTGGCAAGCGAATTCTCCTACAACTATGGCACAGTTGACATTCGTAAGTCGGTGAGTGTCGGTGGTGGCAGGTGACACCAGCAGGAGTGGACAGCAACAGTCGGTTACTGACAGTGAGAAAGCAACTCAGATAAACTGTGTAACATTCCTTCATTCTTCTAGCCCCAACAGACTGGGTGGTGAAGTCAGCCCATCTGGTCACAATACATATAGGGGGAAATTCAATCCAGCATGATTTGTCTCCGTGGACGTTTCAGAGACATCTCGCGCTGATGTTCTGGCTGAAATCTCCTCTCATTTTTCCTCGCACCCCGTAAAAAACTGAGCAGAGATTCCCTACTGCAATGGCTGGCAATGTACACAGACGAAAAGCATGGTGACCCCCGGCAGTGCATCGCCGATAATTGAATTTCGCCCATAAAATTCCATTACTCAACATTTTACTAGATCTACATGAGCAAGTGAGCACAAAATGAATTAAACGCTAACCGGACATTGGATGTACTGATAACTGATGTCATGTTGAATTTTACTTACTTTCATATTTAACAAATCCATAGAGTTTACCAAATGGAATCCTGATTATACTGCAGTCCTGATTTTACTGCAGTTAGTCCCAAATTGTTAAAAGAGACGAGAAAGAAATCCCTTTCCAAAGCTTGGTGCTGATCCCCTGCCAGGACGTTGCGTAGAGATGCCTGTCTCTCAGCCGGACCCGCTCTACTTGTGACCCACTGGTGTTTCCTCAGGAGGCAGATATATAAATATATGATAGCATTCTGTGTATTGGACATTGTATGAATGTGTACAAGGAGAAACCTCTGGGTCACCTCATCAGAACCATGTGGTATATTGCCGGAGGACCTACAGAATGCCTACTTAGGATGTTCCTTGTTCAGAACACTCAGAACACTGCGTACACTGTTAAGAGGTCTAGACAAAGTACCATCTGATTATATAGTTGGCAACATTTTTTTATATTTTTTCTAAGTACACAATACAGTCTCGGTAGACCACAGGGCAATATAATCCTCATCAACACCCTATGTCAATAAATGGTAACTTCTGAAGCTTTGAGAATAAGAATACATAGAAAGAATTGCATCTAACACATAGAAAAGGAGGAATTTTATCTTGCAGTTGGTCACTATGGAAAAGTGTTATTACAATTATTATGTAACCCTTTTCTACAGGTGTATGGTGCACCTGTAGACCTACCTACCCCCCATGCAGGGTTCCTCCAGTCTAGCTCAGTCTCCTCATCTTGTATGATGCACCTGTAGACCTACCTACCACCATGCAGGGTTCCTCCAGGCTAGTTCAGTCTCATCACATTGTATGATGCACCTGTAGACCTACCTACCCCCTGTGCAGGGTTCCTCCAGTCTAGCTCAGTCTCTTCACATTGTATGGTGCACCTGTAGAGCTACCTACCACCATGCAGGTTTCCTCCAGTCTAGCTCAGTCTCCTCACCTTGTATGATGCACCTGTAGACCTACCTACCACCATGCAGGGTTCCTCCAGGCTAGTTCAGTCTCATCACATTGTATGATGCACCTGTAGACCTACCTACCCCCCATGCAGGGTTCCTCCAGTCTAGCTCAGTCTCCTCACCTTGTATGATGCACCTGTAGACCTACCTACCACCATGCAGGGTTCCTCCAGGCTAGTTCAGTCTCATCACATTGTATGATGCACCTGTAGACCTACCTACCCCCTGTGCAGGGTTCCTACAGGCTAGCTCAGTCTCCTCACCTTGTATGATGCACCTGTAGACCTACCTACCCCCTGTGCAGGGTTCCTCCAGGCTAGTTCAGTCTCATCACATTGTATGATGCACCTGTAGACCTACATACCACCCGTGCATGGTTCCTCCATATTACTTCAGTTTCCTCACATCAATAGGCTCTATGGGTTAGAAAGTAAGTTTGAAGACCAGACTTACAGTAGAACATCTGACTCTCTGAACTTTGCTTAATGTATCTATTTTGGCTGTCAGTCCTTGGCTCAGCATACCTCCGGTAGATTACCAGGCAAGGGTATCCCGATGAACCTGAACTGGACTCGGACAATGGTCATACTCAGACCCCCCTGAGCTTTGTTATGGTACTGAGTACTTCTATCTTCATCTTCCCCTGAGAGGGTGAAGATGAATCTCCTCTGGACCAGCCAAACACCTTCTTTACAGTACAGACCCCTGACCTCTCTCCACAGGACTGGACAGGGCCGTGTAAATCATCCACTCTTGCCAATAAGTAACAATCCCCACTTCCCGGGACGGTACCATCAATATCCTCAACAATTGGGAGCAACCCACTAATTTCAGGGCTCAACCTAAGAGGGGTCACAACTGCAAAGTCCTCACACCTTCCTCCTATCTGCTCATTCTAGTCAACCCCAGCATAGCGCTACCTACATCATACCTAGAGGAAATAGAGCGCGCCTCCTACAACGTGGATTTGGTCAGCGAGAGTATGGTAAATGACTTGACCGTAGACGTGAAGGGAAGGTCCACTTACTACAACTAATTCCCCTGTTTTCCAGCGTTCAGCTGACTCCCATTTCTCTTACATTGTACCATAAAGTCCAGCTCAAATGTTTTATATCTACAGGAGTGGAGCAGAACATTAGATTATACTTGTCATGTATAATGTATATATTCATCTTTCAGTTTCTGTTTAAATAAATGGGAACTAGTCACTACATCATAGCCATTAAATGTCCTTAATTACCAAAATGCAATTCCTGTTTTTCTGCAATTAGAATACATGCACAGTACCACTTCTCTTGTTCTGTAAGCCTCGTTAACATTTCTTATTCTGTGTGTATGGATAACAGCCCAGTACCACGTCTCTGATTTCTCTGTGCTGGATGTCATTCTCATATATGTTTTAATTCTGTGTTCGCAAATAACTGCACTTTAGAACTCTAGTTCTGTATGGCTCTAATTCTCAGTATCTGTATTTATTCTGTGTGCATGGGTAATGGTACAGAGCTAATTCTCTACGCTAAAGGCCATTCTCGGTATCTGTTCTTATTCTGTATGCATGGAGAAGAGCACAGTACCACTTCCAGTGTTCTAAATGCTAGATGACTATTGAGGAATATTACAAGGTTAGATTATACGACTGTAGAATTATAGTCTGATGATGTCCGTTGGTTGGGTCATGTTGAGGGCGTAGTACGTTCTGTCCACTATGTAGAGCGCATTGATGCCTAGCAGGGACACATCCTAAGAATCTGTACTTAAATGCTGTCCGTCATCACAATCAGACTGCAAGCTGAATGATAGCAAGTTGCCTATATATGTACCAGGAGATAAATGGTTTAATGGGGTAATATGTAAAAGGAATATTAATTATCCTCCAGCTCCCAGAGTCAGGCTGAGCCAAGCGGAGAAGCTGTCATCTCTCCAGGTGCTCTGTAATTATTGGTGCTGGTCTTGCTAGTACAGCAGGACAAGTGCTGAAGCGGGCGTCCTGTGCAGACCAGTGCATGTCTTTTCATTCCAACAAAGCTGGTATATATATATATATATATTTACATACATACACATTTCTATGGTGTGCCAGTATGTCTTTCTCAACCAAAATCCAAAAAGTACCATCTCAGTTGCATCCAAGAAAAAAAGTGCATTTTACATTCTAAATATGTCACGCAACGGTTCCTGCTCCACTTTACTGAGCGTTGACTGACCGCTGCTGGTTATGATCTATGTACTGCACCCAATTCAGTTTTCTGACGCTGCCGTAACAATCCCCAGATTTTGGACATGAACCCCATTACATCTGGCCGATTTCCCTACAGCCTTTGCACTAAGTATTGTTCTGACCGGAGCAGAGAGGCGTGGGACCCTGCTACAGCCAAGTGTGACACAGATTGGCACACATTCCCACACCCAGCAATAACACACACACACACACACATGCATGTATAATATAAAGTGTAAACAGATATAGTGTGCTTTAATGCCCCCCCCCCCCCACCCCCCCTCCCATTGCCACTCTCCCTTTCTGAATACTCAGCAATTTGTCTGGCAGTCTCCCCCCTTGTCCGCTCCTCCTCTGTTCTGTTCATATCCACTATCTTTCTCCTCCCTCTAACATCTTCTGTGTTTTCCTCCCCCCTCCCTCCCCTTCTCTCTCTATTTCCTGTCATTCTTTTTCTTTTTTTCTCTCTCTCTGGAGTGAATCCAGAAAGAAGAAAAACATACACAGAGGTTTCCAACCAGCTGGATACAACTCCTTCCTCTGTTCCCTCTTCCTCCTCCTTCTCTCCCGAACCCCAGGCTCCTACTTCTCAGGCTGTCACTCTCCCTCGCTAACTACTTCACCCCCTAACGCGTCAACTGCTTCACCCCTCTTGCACAATTTGTATTTTCTCCCCAGCTGAGGCCTCAAGGCTTAATGTCTATGCCTGGACCTACGTGCAGATCTCTGGGGGGCTGATACAACATGGCTGCTCTCTGGTCAACAGCAACTCGACACTTTGTGACCTTGCAAGCTGGTGGGATTTTGGAACAGCAATGAATGCCTGACATCTTTTTTGATTTCCTTCCTTGCTTTTTTGGGGTTGGATTTTAAAACATGGAGATTTATTTGTCACCTGGGGTTTAGGGGTCTTGTCAGCGG
Organism: Mixophyes fleayi; assembly: GCF_038048845.1. Lineage (NCBI taxonomy): Eukaryota > Metazoa > Chordata > Amphibia > Anura > Limnodynastidae > Mixophyes > Mixophyes fleayi. The sequence goes on from NC_134405.1 coordinate 19,941,865, forward strand.
AAAGTTTCATTCATTCGCTGGGAAGCTGCGGAGATCGCAAAGGAACGCTGAGAACTTTCCAGGAGAGACGATTTTAGAGAAACTTTTCCCGACTAACCTGTTAATGAGAGAGACATTTTCTCCAGATAATTTTTTTTTCCCTTCCACGATGGTATTTATTTCCCGTCTCTGGACTGTTTAGGAAACCTTTCCCATTACAGGAGAGTTATATAAGAGGATAATGACAATACTGGTACTTTTGCAGGCTGGAATTTAATGCTGCCTTTTCCCACTAAGAAAACTCTGCTAGCGTTGCTCGATTTGCATGCAAGTTAGTTTTAGTGATGAAGAATCGTAGGATGAGTTAGGATTAAGAGACGGATTGATATCAATGTCTCGCTGGAGTAAGAAAGGTGCAGGCAGAGGTGCCCTGCTCCCGCTGCTTCTCCTGGCACTGGCAATAGGGGGCACTGCTCTCTACCTGGCTTCCCTGAACCTGCTACTGACAACCACTGCCTGGGGCCAGAACCTGTGCCAAGGATGGGCACAGCATCAGCAGGTAAGGGAATCTTTTTCTTATATATTTACGTACACCCACTAGCTGCCCAGTATTTTCTCTCATTTTCCATCGACTCGCTTCCACCTTAGGTTCAGCCCACACTGCAGCCATCACCAAGGAGGCGGAGTCAGCCCACCCACTTTCTTACCAGTGCATGCAGCTAACTCTTGTACTGGACAGCCAATAGCAATACAATTAGGAAGGGGGTGGTACGACAAAATTTCAATGGTGACAGACAGCAGTGTAATATCAATCTCTCAAAATTATTTTTAGTGTCCAAATCCTGCAAGGAAGTCAGGGGGCCATACTGGCCTACTCTCCCGGACTGCCTGGGAGACTCCCTTCAGGCATTGCTCCTGGATGAGCAGGCCAGGTTCCCGCCACAATGATGCCATTTGCGCCATCAGGCCTTGGTAGGTGCATCCTGGTGAAGAGATTTGCATCATATGGATTAGTGGACCTGGTTCTATGCTAGGTGGCATTCATTGTCCCTGGGTGCGTGCCCAATGGTGCTGTTCTTACTTGCTGTGTTGTTCTTACTATAACAAAAGTTATTTATGAAAACGGTTGAACTACAGCTACCGGAGGACGCTGTAGTTCATAGCAACCAAACGGCTACGTGTGCACTGGATTTCCGTAACGTCTAACGGCAGGTCAGCTATTGGTCGATCTATCCTCCATCCTATAGAGACACTAAACCTAAAATACAAGACGTAAAATCCTTCAATGCAGACAAGTTTAGATTGCAAGCTCTTTGGTACATGGACCTCTTTCCTGCTGTTTGAACTTGTTGTTGCTCCCGATGTACCACATATACTATAAGGTGCATATTGTTTGGCATAATACAAATAAACACAGACATACATACTGGGCCTCAATTGCAAAATGTGCACACAGGGCCTGATTCATTAAGGAACGTAAATGCCTATACGTGCCGTATATTGAGTAAACTCATCCTGCGCCTGCCCGGAACCGGGGCATACGCCAAAGAACGCAGCAACGTAAACCCTTACTACAGCCTACAATTTCAGTGGCGGAACAGGGAGGGGAATGGGCGTATGCTTGTAGTCAATGTACAGTAAGGGCGCGCCGAGCTCCAGTGCAGCAGCGTCCCATTCAAGCTTTGGTCTCAAAGGTACGAGATTTTCTGTCGTATCGCCTACACCGGTTACAGGTCTGATGTAACGAGTGATAGTGATGACGGCCGAGATGCCTGCTAGAACATGTGTTTGCAATCAAGAGCAACTTGCTAATATATGTATTTTATGGGAGAAAACATTTTATTTTTATTTTTTTTTACAATTTTGTCACTAATGACTAATATTAACAGGTGCCGATAATTAAAAAAAAATTTCCCCTGTGCATTCTGCTATGACCTTACATTTCACATACAGTATGTATAGGACGTATCCTGCAATGTATTGTGTCTGTCAGAGCAGAGTGTACTTAGACCCGTATTCAACAAAAGACGTTTCTTCAGATCAACTTGTAGTTGAATAAGGCCTAGGCCCGATTTAAATGCACTTTAAAAAAAACAACAACGCCATGGAGGAGATTACGTACTACCTCCATGATAGAGGCCATGTCTTCAACCAAGTCTGGGCTCCACGGCTAAACGCGAAAAACGCGTTCTCCCCCCAACTTGATCTTCCTCTGACCTGACCCATGTGCGATGACCGCAGTCCGCTCAATGGACGCCTCCCTCTCAGCTCTTGGCTCGTTATACCCTAACTACCCTCTGAAAACTCGTAGTGTTTAACTTCGTGGTCCCCCCCCCTGCCTAACCCCCACCCTTCCCTTACAATCCCTTTTGTTATTGTATCCTACTTTTAGTATCGCTCTCTAAAAATATAAAAACTGGTCACTTTCTTTCTTTGTCTATTTTTATTTTTAATGTTGTCCTCGAATTGGATACTTTGTAATTGCTGTTTTGGCTTTAGCATGTTCGTTACCTGGTATTATTGTTTTTACGTTTGTATTTTCTTGATTGACCATCGAAAATAAAAAAAATATAAAAACAAAACAAAAAACAACAACGCCATTTACAGTTGTTTGGCGTGCCTTAATGAATCAGTGTAAGTAGATACCCACTGCCATTCGGTTTCATAGGACTTCCATGGAGAATTACTTTTGCATTATTTCGCTTCTGATTGTCCGATCTTCTCCACCCTGAGCAGAAAGTCTCTGTGATCGTCTGTTAAACAGGGAACAGCAAACGTAAAACGAGCGCTCTCCACCCCTTTTTTTCATTTAAATATCTTATCCCAAAAAATTTAAATCTCTTTTTTCTGCATGTTGGAGTAATATGAAGCCAATAAGTGCACATAGCCCTCATTCACCCAGAAACACCCCGATCACGCAGCTTCTACCATCAGATGGCGCCCTCTGGGCCTGTCGATTTAAACCCATTCTGTAAGAATGAACAAAACTTGGCACCTGATATCCCTGAGTTCCTCTGTGATCCGACTATAATCTCAAGTATCTTTTCTTTTGACTCAGGTTTAACATATATATATATATATATATATATATATATATACAGTATTTGGGAATATCACTAGCACCTTTTATATATATTAATATTCTTTTAATGGTCCTTTCTGGCATTGACCAGATTTCATTTAGCGCTATAAGGAATTTATAATTATACAAATGCGGGATTTACGATTCTGTAGTTTTGCCAGTTAATATGGGCTATTGCAGGTTCTACAGGCGTGGGGGGTGATATTTGAGTACATAGAAACATTTGACGCTAAAAAAAGAATCTACAGGTCAAACTAGTCTGCCCCCTTATTTGTTTTTCTGCTTCTGTTGGTGGTAATATGCACATAGGTCTCATGGCCATCCCTGTGCCAGAACAGAATCTGATGCATGTAAAACTGACTTTTAATTTGGTGCGGTTATTTCAGTGAACCTGTGTGCAGAGGCCCCCGCGGTTATTTAAGTGAACCTGTGAGCAGAGGCCCCTGCGGTTATTTAAGTGAACCTGTGTGCAGAGGCCCCCGCGGTTATTTAAGTGAACCTGTGAGCAGAGGCCCCCGCGGTTATTTCAGTGAACCTGTGTGCAGAGGCCCCCGCGGTTATTTCAGTGAACCTGTGTGCAGAGGCCCCCGCGGTTATTTCAGTGAACCTGTGAGCAGAGGCCCCTGCCATTGCTTGGGTCCCGTTGAGGTTGAGTCGTCTTTGGGGCAACGGTGCATTGAAAATGTAATTAGCCACTAATGATGTACCAGGCCTTTGCGCATTGTACATATTGTCCCACATGCACCTGTTTTCTGTGCACTCTCTAACCGGGAGAACTGCCCAGTTTGAGGTCTGTTCCTCTGCGGTGTGTTCTCAATGGATGACACAAGGACTTTGAGCTGTCCTAAATGGAGCAAATGTACTCTTGGAGTCCCGTGATAAATCTGTGTATGAAGTATTTACTGTGATCCATATTGTCTGATGAATATCCTGTGCTTTGGTCTGTTCACGCTCTGCATGTTATCCGTTAGGAAAGCATCAAACAAAATGCTCATACAATGCACTAAACCTTTCATATTCTTATTGCACATAAACCCGTTCTGCATCGTCTACATTTCAGGTGGGTCCACTACGAGATCCTAGCTCTGACGCTCAGGTAAGATATCTGCATCTATTCATTGACATAATAATGTTCCACGCCACGTACCGCACATGGCTCACCCAGACACAAAGGGATCCACAGTGCCTCCCACCAGACTGGCACGGCTAAACAGACCTTTTATTTGCTAAATTGCTTTAGTGATTGTTTGTTGACTTACAGTTAATCTATTTAATCTCCACTCCTCTGTCACATCACACTCCTGACTCTTCCAATGGTACAGATAACAATAGATAATTTCATACCGCTGTAATGTATGCAAAACTGTCCAAATGACGTAATACAAGACTCAAAATTAAGTGAAATGTTTATGAATATGTCTTTGTGTAAACCGATTCTGAAGCTTAGCATTGTCTATTTTAGGTCAAAGTTTCTTCCTCTACATGTTCATGCAAAACCAGTGGGTAAAATCCTAAATTTTTCCCTATTTGAGGTTGTGACCGACAACTGGTGCACTTGGGTTGTATAATACGGCAATTAGACCCTCCATGGAAGTTATCTTGGCACCATTGCATAGTTCGTAAGAAAAAAGACATAGGTCAACAGGTTCAATTTGTCATGCATGTTTGAAGGCGTAGTGCCATAACTAAAGGTCTTGGTGAAACATCCAAGCTTGTTCCTTAACATCTCCCAACCAATAACAACCTACTAGCTCACATAGAAACAATATGTTACATTGTCCTCGTCCCCTTGGCTCTTATTACTCTTATTTGACTTTTGTGTCCTGTCCGCCCCTCTCATGACTATACCCTTCGGCTTGTATGTTCACCTCACAGCCCTCCACCTTGTCTGCTCTTTTCCTCACTTCCCAGTTGTCTTCTACCTCCTTGCAGAGTGTGACTTTTGACTTCCTTCCTGGAAGACAGTCTAGTCCTCATTTAGAAAACCTTCAATAACTGCTATCAGCCAGGTCACCAGGAGGGGAAAAGAAACTAACTCGCTTTAGCCAACAAAATATAAAGTTGACCAGGCTGGCCTCCCAGGGGACCTTGACCCAGTAGCCAAGGCCCTAACCATGCCCCCTCAGATGAACATTAGTCAGAAGCCCTAATGCTATTCACTCAATTTGTTCAGCCCCCTTCAATAGAGTTGAGCTAGAGCTTTACGTCCTATACGGGAGGGGTAGTCTAAAAGTGGACTGGACGCAGAATGCCCAACTGTTCAGCCGAGCTCTGAGCCCAACACAGCTCAGGAAACATGGGGGGAACCCGCCAATACCTACAAAATGGAGAGGGGCAGGTGTGAAAGTGCGGTTTGGTCTCCAAGTACAGTCACATCACAATGTAACGCAGTTCATGATAAAATAAAAAAAAACATAATGGAAAACATTTTCAACTGTTGACAGGATAGGCAGGCTATAGACACCAGAAGGTTATCCAAATCAAAAACATATTATAAGACACTGAATATTTTGTCTTACAGATCTTTTATCAGAATGTCTGGGAAAAACACCAGTTTCTGTATCAGAAGCTGACGGAGGAGAGGCGACGTCACAGACGCTCAGGTAATGGAGAGTACACAACAGGGCAGGTTACGTCAATAAATACTAGTCCGGGAGGTCTGTGTGATGATCTCTCACCTTTTAGTATTGCTGTTCTCCCTACGGCATGGCAGTGGATCCTACTTTGACATTTTGATGGAGTGCCGACATGTATTTGTTACATATTCCCCATACAATGAGGCACATCAAAGCACTGAGATGTTATTTAACATGGTGCATCAGTCCTGTGAGATGTTCTTATATTAGGGTCCAGCAAAGAGTTAGATACACAATTGAAACCCTCAAATAAGGACATCTCACAGGACTGGTGTGTCTAATTCTATGCTGGACTCCTCATATAAGAACATCTCACAGGACTTGTGTGTCTAATTCTATGCTGGAATCCTCATATAAGAACATCTCACAGGCCTAGTGTGTCTAATTCTATGCTGGACTCCTCATATAAGAACATCTCACAGGACTGGTGTGTCTAATTCTATGCTGGAATCCTCATATAAGAACATCTCACAGGACTGGTGTGTCTAATACTATGCTGGAATCCTCATATAAGAACATCTCACGGGACTGGTGTATCTAATTCTATGCTGGAATCCTCATATAAAAACATCTCACGGGACTAGTTTGTCTAATTCTATGCTGGAATCCCCATATAAGAACATCTCACGGGACTGGTGTATCTAATTCTATGATGGAATCCTCATATAAGAACATCTCACAGGACTGGTGTATCTAATTCTATGCTGGAATCCTCATATAAGAACATCTCACAGGACAGGTGTATCTAATTCTATGCTGGAATCCTCATATAAGAACATCTCACAGGACTGGTGTGTCTAATACTATGCTGGAATCCTCATATAAGAACATCTCACGGGACTGGTGTGTCTAATTATATGCTGAATTCCTCATATAAGAACATCTCACAGGACTGGTGTATCTAATTCTATGCTGGAATCCTCCTATAAGAACATCTCACGGGACTGGTGTGTCTAATTATATGCTGAACTCCTCATACATGAACATCTCACAGGACTGGTGTGTCTAATTCTATGCTGGAATCCTCCTATAAGAACATCTCACGGGACTGGTGTGTCTAATTCTATGCTGGAATCCTCATATAAGAACATCTCACGGGACTGGTGTATCTAATTCTATGATGGAATCCTCATATAAGAACATCTCACGGGACTAGTGTGTCTAATTCTATGCTGGAATCCCCATATAAGAACATCTCACGGGACTGGTGTATCTAATTCTATGCTGGAATCCTCATATAAAAACATCTCACAGGACTGGTGTGTCTAATTCTATGCTGGAATCCTCATATAAGAACATCTCACAGGACTGGTGTGTCCAATTCTATGCTGGAATCCTCATATAAGAACATCTCACGGGACTGGTGTATCTAATTCTATGATGGAATCCTCATATAAGAACATCTCATGGGACTAGTGTGTCTAATTCTATGCTGGAATCCCCATATAAGAACATCTCACGGGACTGGTGTATCTAATTCTGTGATGGAATCCTCATATAAGAACATCTCACAGGACTGGTGTGTCTAATTCTGTGCTGGAATCCTCATATAAGAACATCTCACAGGACTGGTGTATCTAATTCTATGCTGGAATCCTCATATAAGAACATCTCACAGGACAGGTGTATCTAATTCTATGCTGGAATCCTCATATAAGAACATTTCACAGGACTGGTGTGTCTAATACTATGCTGGAATCCTCATATAAGAACATCTCACAGGACTGGTGTGTCTAATTATATGCTGAATTCCTCATATAAGAACATCTCACAGGACTGGTGTATCTAATTCTATGCTGGAATCCTCCTATAAGAACATCTCACGGGACTGGTGTGTCTAATTCTATGCTGGAATCCTCATATAAGAACATCTCACGGGACTGGTGTGTCTAATACTATGCTGGAATCCTCCTATAAGAACATCTCACGGGACTGGTGTGTCTAATTCTATGCTGAAATCCTCATATAAGAACATCTCCCGGGACTGGTGTGTCTAATGCTATGTTGTAATCCTCATATAAGAACATCTCACGGGACTGGTGTGTCTAATTATATGCTGGAATCCTCCTATAAGAACATCTCACGGGACTGGTGTGTCTAATGCAATGCTGGAATCCTCATATAAGAACATCTCACAGGACTGGTGTGTCTAATTCTATGCTGGAATCCTCATATAAGAACATCTCACAGGACTGGTGTGTCTAATACTATGCTGGAATCCTCATATAAGAACATCTCACGGGACTGGTGTGTCTAATTATATGCTGAACTCCTCATATAAGAACATCTCACAGGACTGGTGTGTCTAATTCTATGCTGGAATCCAACTATAAGAACATCTCACGGGACTGGTGTGTCTAATTCTATGCTGGAATCCTCATATAAGAACATCTCCCGGGACTGGTGTGTCTAATTATATGCTGAACTCCTCATATAAGAACATCTCACAGGACTGGTGTGTCTAATTCTATGCTGGAATCCTCCTATAAGAACATCTCACGGGACTGGTGTGTCTAATTCTATGCTGGAATCCTCCTATAAGAACATCTCACAGGACTGGTGTGTCTAATTCTATGCTGGAATCCTCATATAAGAACATCTCACAGGACTGGTGTGTCTAATTCTATGCTGGAATCCTCCTATAAGAACATCTCCTGGGACTGGTGTGTCTAATACTATGCTGGAATCCTCATATAAGAACATCACACGGGATTGGTGTGTTTAATTTTATGCTGGAATCCTCATATAAGAACATCTCCCGGGACTGGTGTGTCTAATAATATGCTGGAATCCCCATATAAGAACATCTCACAGGACTGGTGTGTCTAATACTATGCTGGAATCCTCATATAAGAACATCTCCCGGGACTGGTGTGTCTAATAATATGCTGGAATTCCCATATAAGAACATCTCACGGGACTGGTGTGTCCAATTATATGCTGAACTCCTCATATAAGAACATCTCACGGGACTGGTGTGTCTAATTAAATGCTGGAATCCTCATATAAGAACATCTCACAGGACTGGTGTGTCTAATTCTATGCTGGAATCTTCCTATAAGAACATCTCACGGGACTGGTGTGTCTAATTCTATGCTGGAATCCTCATATAAGAACATCTCCCGGGACTGGTGTGTCTAATTCTATGTTGTAATCCTCATATAAGAACATCTCCCGGGACTGGTGTATCTAATTCTATGTTGTAATCCTCATATAAGAACATCTCACGGGACTGGTGTATCTAATTCTATGCTGGAATCCTCATATAAGAACATCTCCTGGGACTGGTGTGTCTAATACTATGCTGGAATCCTCCTATAAGAACATCTCACGGGACTGGTGTGTCTAATTCTATGCTGGAATCCTCATATAAGAACATCTCCCGAGACTGGTGTGTCTAATTCTATGCTGGAATCCTCATATAAGAACATCTCACGGGACTGGTGTGTCTAATTCTATGCTGGAATCCTCCTATAAGAACATCTCACAGGACTGGTGTGTCCAATTATATGCTGGAATCCTCCTATAAGAACATCTCACAGGACTGGTGTGTCTAATTCTATGCTGAACTCCTCATATAAGAACATCTCACAGGACTGGTGTGTCTAATTCTATGCTGGACTCCTCATATAAGAACATCTCACGGGACTGGTGTGTCTAATTCTATGCTGGACACATCCAAGCGTAGATGTGAGACTTTAAAAGGGGAGAACCTGAACATAGAGAGAGACATCAATCCTGTGACATGTCATGACAGTGACTCTTTGTGATAATCTGAGATAATATTTTAACCATTTACATTTCTTGGTTCCTTTCCCAGCAAACAACAATAGGAAAAACAGACAATCGAATCGTAAATCTCCACCGATCTCCGCAGCTCATTACGAAGGTAATACTTTCTTTAAAGAGCCATAACTTGACATGATTCCTTTATATTGCCCAATTAGAGTCTATTAGTATAGCCCGCATACTACAAAGCACCACTGATATGTTATCGTTAATAAATATAATATCCTATTACCACTATTATCCCTTCTTCAGTTAATGTGACTCTGACACTGTGACTCTAACATCCCCTACTGGTGTATTGAATAAGCACACACTACATATATAAGAGCTCTCTTTGTGTCTTTGCAGTTAAATTGGCGAAGGGAGCAATAGCGATGAATGCAGGTAAGTTGTTCAGAGACATATTTCTCTCTAATTTCAATGTGCAATACAAACCCACAATCTTTACAATTGCAGATAAGAATGGTACAATCCGGTACTGGACGGAGATCCCAAGGAATTCTACCAGCCCAACCAAATATAATGAAGGAAGGGGGGAGTTTATCGTGAACCATAAAGGACTGTATTATCTGTATTGCCAGGTGAGTGGTCTAAACCTCCTGAGTGTTCTATATTCCGTTCTTCATCTCTCACCCATCCATCAACTGGATATTTCCTATCTTCACCCTGCTGCTCCATCTCTCTCACTTTGTGTACCATATGATAAATCACAAATATTATATTGACTACCACCCTTACACATCAACTGACTGCGTCCACTTAGTCTCCATCCTCTCATTCTCTGTGCTTACCATATATTCAATAATATATACCCTAACTACCAATACTGTATTCTAATCAACCCATCAATTGTCTTCATAATTTCAACATTTCTCTTTCATCCTCAATCATATATGTCCTATGTATCTCAACCCACACCCACCAAACCATCAACTGGCTCAATTCTCTCACCTTCTCTATTTGTCCATCTTCAAATCATATCTACACCAATCAGCCATAACATTGAAACCCACTGCCTAATATTGTGTAGGTCCCCCCTTAGTGCTGTCAAATCAGCTCTGACCTGTCCAGGCATGGTTTCCACAAGACCTCTGAAGGTGTCCTGTGGTATCTGGCAGCAAGACATTAGTAACAGATTCTTTAAGTCCTGTAAGTTGCAAGGTGGGGCCTCCATGGCTCGGACTTGTTTTTTCAGCACATCCCACAGATGCTCCTTCCTTGGCCCACTTTTGGTAGGTTCTAACCACTGCATAACGGGAACACCCCACAAGACCTGCCGTTCTGGAGATGCTCTGACCCAGTCGTCTAGCCATCACAATTTGGCCCTTGTAAAAGTCACTCAGATCTTTACGCTTGCCCATTTTTCCAGCTTCCAACACATTATATATCCCACCCCTTGACAGGTGCCATTGTGACGAGATTACCAATGTTATTCACTTTACATGTCGGTGGTTTTAATGTTGTGGCTGATCGGTGTATCTTACTACAACCCCCAACCCATCAACTATCTTCAAGCTCACCCTTTCTCCCTGTCTATCACATGTTCAGGTATATAAATTGTACTTACTACCATCCCAACCCATCAATTAATTTCATCCTTTCACTCTCTCTCCACCACATCCTCAATCACATAGAACAAATGTACTACCCCCATATTGTTCCATCAACCGTTTTCATATTCTTATTCTATCACATATTCTGTCAGATATACCCTACTTACCGCCCACTCTATACCAACATCTTCAATCAGGTATATCCGATTTACTACCACACAGGTTATCTGTCCTCATCTTCTTACTTTCTCTTTCTATCTGACACATCTTTAATCATACATACCATACTCATTACAGCTTCTCTACTTCAGAGGTATTTATCCTGTCACTCTCTCTCTCTGCATTCTCAGTCATGTACACCCTACTAACACCCCCACCTTTCAACTGTCTTTATGCTGTCATCCTCTCTCTCTGATTATTGCACCTTTAATCTCATATATCCTACTTACTACCACTGTCACCCATCAACTGTCTTCATCCTCACTCCCTTTGTCTATCATGTATACCCTAGTTACCAATATCCCGTATGGATCATTCCATCAACTGTCTTCATCTTCTTACTCCCTTTATCTACATCTTCAACCATGTATACCCTCATTACCAATATCCCGTATGGATCATCCCATCAACTGTCTTCATCCTCTCACTCCCTTTGTCTACATCTTCAACCATGTATACCCTCATTACCAATATCCTGTATGGATCATCCCATCAACTGTCTTCATCCTCTCACTCCCTTTGTCTACGTCTTCAACCATGTATACCCTCATTACCAATATCCCGTATGGATCATCCCATCAACTGTCTTCATCTTCTCACTCCCTTTGTCTACATCTTCAACCATGTATACCCTCATTACCAATATCCCGTATGGATCATCCCATCAACTGTCTTCATCTTCTCACTCCCTTTGTCTCCATCTTTAACCATGTATACCCTCATTACCAATATCCCGTATGGATCATCCTATCAACTGTCTTCATCTTCTCACTCCCTTTGTCTACATCTTCAACCATGTATACCCTCATTACCAATATCCCGTATGGATCATCCCATCAACTGTCTTCATCTTCTCACTCCCTTTGTCTACATCTTCAACCATGTATACCCTCATTACCAATATCCCGTATGGATCATCCCATCAACTGTCTTCATCTTCTCACTCCCTTTGTCTCCATCTTCAACCATGTATACCCTCATTACCAATATCCCGTATGGATCATCCCATCAACTGTCTTCATCTTCTCACTCCCTTTGTCTACATCTTCAATCATGTATACCCTCATCACCAATATCCTGTATGGATCATCCCATCAACTGTGTTCATCTTCTCACTCCCTTTGTCTACATCTTCAATCATGTATACCCTACTTACCAATATCCCGTATGAATCATCCCATCAACTGTCTTCATCCTCTCACTCCCTTTGTCTACATCTTCAACCATGTATACCCTAGTTACCAATATCCAGTATGGATCATCCCATCAACTGTCTTCATCATCTCACTCCCTTTGTCTACATCTTCAACCATGTATACCCTATTTACCAATATCCAGTATGGATCATCCCATCAACTGTCTTCATCCTCTCACTCCCTTTGTCTACATCTTCAACCATGTATACCCTACTTACCAATATCCCGTATGAATCATCCCATCAACTGTCTTCATCTTCTCACTCCCTTTGTCTACATCTTCAACCATGTATACCCTCATTACCAATATCCCGTATGGATCATCCCATCAACTGTTTTCATCTTCTCACTCCCTTTGTCTACATCTTCAATCATGTATACCCTCATCACCAATATCCTGTATGGATCATCCCATCAACTGTGTTCATCTTCTCACTCCCTTTGTCTACATCTTCAATCATGTATACCCTACTTACCAATATCCCGTATGAATCATCCCATCAACTGTCTTCATCCTCTCACTCCCTTTGTCTACATCTTCAACCATGTATACCCTAGTTACCAATATCCAGTATGGATCATCCCATCAACTGTCTTCATCATCTCACTCCCTTTGTCTACATCTTCAACCATGTATACCCTCATTACCAATATTCTGTATGGATCATCCCATCAACTGTCTTCATCCTCTCACTCCCTTTGTCTACGTCTTCAACCATGTATACCCTCATTACCAATATCCCGTATGAATCATTCCATCAACTGTCTTCATCTTCGCACTCCCTTTGTCTACATCTTCAACCATGTATACCCTCATTACCAATATCCCGTATGAATCATCCCATCAACTGTCTTCATCCTCTCACTCCCTTTGTCTACATCTTCAACCATGTATACCATAGTTACCAATATCCTGTATGAATCATCCCATCAACTGTCTTCATCTTCTCACTCCCTTTGTCTACATCTTCAACCATGTATACCCTCATTACCAATATCCCGTATGAATCATTCCATCAACTGTCTTCATCTTCTCACTCCCTTTGTCTACATATTCAACCATGTATACCCTAGTTACCAATATCCCGTATGGATCATTCCATCAACTGTCTTCATCTTCTTACTCCCTTTATCTACATCTTCAACCATGTATACCCTCATTACCAATATCCCGTATGGATCATCCCATCAACTGTCTTCATCCTCTCACTCCCTTTGTCTACATCTTCAACCATGTATACCCTCATTACCAATATCCTGTATGGATCATCCCATCAACTGTCTTCATCCTCTCACTCCCTTTGTCTACGTCTTCAACCATGTATACCCTCATTACCAATATCCCGTATGAATCATTCCATCAACTGTCTTCATCTTCTCACTCCCTTTGTCTACATCTTCAACCATGTATACCCTCATTACCAATATCCCGTATGAATCATCCCATCAACTGTCTTCATCCTCTCACTCCCTTTGTCTACATCTTCAACCATGTATACCATAGTTACCAATATCCTGTATGGATCATCCCATCAACTGTCTTCTTCCTCTCACTCCCTTTTTCTACGTCTTTAACCATGTATACAATAGTTACCAATATCCCGTATGGATCATTCCATCAACTGTCTTCATCTTCTCACTCCCTTTGTCTACATCTTCAACCATGTATACCCTCATTACCAATATCCCGTATGGATCATCCCATCAACTGTCTTCATCCTCTCACTCCCTTTTTCTACGTCTTTAACCATGTATACAATAGTTACCAATATCCCGTATGGATCATTCCATCAACTGTCTTCATCTTCTCACTCCCTTTGTCTACATCTTCAATCATGTATACCCTACTTACCAATATCCTGTATGGATCATCCCATCAACTGTCTTCATCCTTTCATTATCTCTCTGTATACCACATTTCAATCATATTTACTACCATTTCCCATCATTTAACTGTTTTTACCCTCTCCTGCTAATTCTTTGTACCACATCTTCACTTATATATCCCCACATACCACCCCACCACATCAACTATCTTGGCATTCTCTGTCTGTCTAACACATCTTCAACCATATATACCCTACTTACGACCACTCCCCAGCCATCTTCATTCTCTCAGTTTCTTTGTCTACCACATCTTCAGTCATATATACCCCACTTAGTACCACTTCCTACCCATCAACTGTTTTCATCCCGTCCCTCTCTCTACGTCTACTCCATCTTTTATACATAGTTGCCTTCAGATCTCATATTGCGACAAATTACTTTAAAAACGTATATATGCAAAAGTGAGTCAAGTATCAGAAATTGCATTTTATGTCAATATTATACAGTTTTGACAGACATGTCCTGTAAAGCTTCAGCTATCTTTAGTTATACGATTTGGAGAATTTTAACGTTCTGTAGCCTGTTGTGGGGGCAGCTACACATGTCAGGTCCTGCAGCTCAATCTGAAGGCGGGATCAATATCCAACATTCCGTGCTTGGGTGCTGCCGTCACATCACTTCATCATCTATTTATTTATATAGCGCCACTAATTCCGCAGCGCTGTACAGAGACCTCACTCACATCAGTCACTGCCCCATCGGAGCTTACAATCTAAATCCCTCTCTCTACGTCTACCGTATCTTCAGTCGTATGTATATATTGTGCCGCTCTGTTGTTTTATTTAATGTATGCACATCTTTTCCCTGTTTCCGCCTCATCACTTCACTTCACGTCTCTCCTTCCAGGTGCACTTTAATGAGGGCCGCAGCAGCTACATCAAACTAGATCTACTTCTGGATGGCAAATTGATCTTCCGCTGCCTACAAGAATTTTCCGCTACTGCTGCCAGCATCCGTGACCCCAAATTAAAGCACTGCAGTGTTTCTGGGCTTGTGATCCTCCACCCTGGCAACTTCCTTCGTATCAGCACCCTCCCTGAAGCCAGCTTGCGGGTAGATAACTACCTCACCTACTTTGGTCTCTTCCAGGTGCACTGAAACTTTCCATTGTAGGGTGGAAGCGGAAAGAGAGAAAGAATTTCCATCCCCTTATGAACTATAATACCCCATGTCTGGACTACATGCGCCAGAGGTCATTTCAAATATCGGAACAGATAATTCTGGAGGAGAGCACCCAGAAAACATTGCACTTTAATTCCAGAAGCAGAATGGTTAGAATATTACAATATTAAAAGTATCACAAATCCGGAAAATGAGAAGACCACAAAATCCTATAAACCACTACGTGCTCCCCTTTCACTTCGAGAGAGACATGAAATTGTACTGCAAACACACAGCACATTAATGAGGAAGTCTACAGTATAACGTATTTCAAGTCCAAAGTCAACAAGAAATCAAGATTGCACTGTCCATAATGAGCTGCAGATCAAAGAACAGAAAATACAGGGGTCAGCAGTTTCGTGGTGGACCCAAGTCTAGAATCGGACAGAAGCAGAAGAGTTATAGATGAAAATCATCTGTCCAAATTTAGAGATACTGTGCTTTATAATGCAGAAAAAAAACCACTGCAAAATGGTCACGAAAAACCCAAGATGCATCACAAAGAAACCAGGAGCAATCAGGACAACAAGGAAGTAAAGGATAAAAATTGTGAATTTACTAGCCTCTGGGTCATTGCAAATCTTGATCCAAAGACAAAACGGAACTGTCCAAAAGGCATAACGTAACTCCAGATTGATAGGGAAGTGAAAATAATACTACATGATGGTGGAGACGGTTAAGAGTGAACGGCCTGGAAAGCAGAACTTACAGAAACAGAAGAAAGGACTGTGTGGCTTAGTTTAGGGAACCGTCGCAAGCTTTTACAATTATTCTAGTTAACATCAAATATGCTATATTTTGGGTTATTTATATGCTTTAATATTCAGAAAACCCAAGCGGTTTGTGTGGGCTGCAGCTATCCAACCCACACGTGTATGCGAGACAACAGAGCACTCATTATTCAGACAACAGGACAACGCTATTGTCCAGACAAAGCAAAGTAATGCTTGTTGCCAAAGGCAGGATCTACCGGGAGCCACATGGATTATAAACCCACAGTCAGAAAGACAGATTAGGATTACATGCCCCAATCACAAATCCAGCACTACTGGGAGAACTCGGGATCACTAGGAATAGCACCGGCTGGTGAACCTTCACTTGGGTGTCCTTATATAACCAGCCTAATTCCTCGACCAGCACTGCGCTTAAAACCTGTTTATACTGTGTTAGAACGCCCCATTGTGGCCATTTATTAGGGTTTTTTTTCCTCCTTGGGTGAAAATAGCCATTGGCCCATCTCATCTATGCTGACATACTATATATTCTGTATATGCTGAAAACTGCAACCTTTTATTCCTTGGTTTGTGTGGGTGTTAAAGGAAACGCCAACAGCAAAGCTCACGGCCCTAATCTGGGGAACATTCTTGCAGAGTCAGTGTTGCAGGATAGGACATGAATATATAATAACGCCTTTAATAGATAAAGATATATATATATATATATATATATATATATATATATATATATATCATATCAGAAAATAAACAAACGTATGTATGGCAGGACTACCAAGTTCAGCATGACTAGCACATCTGGAAGGCAGAATGGCGCCGAACTTGCAGGGAGCCCTATGTATAGTCTTGGTTCCTTCCATATTTCACTGCACCTCCCCCCTCCCCTAAAGCACTGTGTGGACTGTTCCTGATCATCACTGTTTCATACAGGTCATAACCTGGTATTCGCTGAATTCATATAATACTGATCACTTTCTAATAAAACTATATTTTATACATAGTTGCCTTTAGATCTGATATTGCGACAAATTACTTTAAAAAAATATATATATATGCAAAAGTGGGTCAGAAATTGCATTTTATGTCAATATTATACAGTTTTGACAGACATTTCCTGTAAAGCTTCAGCTATCTTTAGTTGTACGATTGGGGGAATGTTAATGATCTGTAGCCAATGGATCGTCGTGGGGGCGGCTACACATGTCAGGTCCTGCAGCTCAAACTGAAGGCGGGATCATTGTCCAAGATTCCGTGCTGGGTGCTGCTATCACATCACTTCATCATCTAATTATTTATATAGCGCCACTAATTCCGCAGCGCTGTACAGAGAACTCACTCACAACAGTCCCTGCCCCATTGGAGCTTACAATCTAAATCCCCTAACACACACACACACACACACAGACTAGGGTAAATTTAATAGGAGCCAATTAACCTACCAGTATGTTTTTGGAGTGTGGGAGGAAACAGGAGCACCCAAAGGAAACCCACGCAAAATCGGGGAGAACACACCAACTCCACACAGATAAGGCCATGGTTGGGAAATAAACTCATAACCCCAGTGCTGTGAGGCAGAAGTGCTAACCACTTCTGTCTTATACTGGAGCCTGTTAGCCCGGTCAGAAGATGACCACAAATATGGAATATGGTATAGACCAGTTACAGTTAATTCATTCTATGTTCTCTTATTACAGGTTTAAGCAATCTGTGGCTCTCTAGCTGTTGTGGAACTACAATTCCCAGAATCCCCTGCCAGCCTTTTCTGCTCCATAGATCAGCTGCAATCATTTCTCCATAGTATAGTCTATTAAGGCACCTTAATAAGCTGTCCAATGTTGGGCAGCAAGGTCACCCTGTACCGAAACTGCCGCTAAAAGCTCTACTCCTGAATGAGGGGTTTCCTCTTCTTATCGGAACTTTAGTTGGTGAAATAAAATATATTGTTTTTAATTCTTTGGTACAACTTTTAGTGAGGGGATTGCTGGATTTCTGTAACTCAATTTTTTTAATTTAATACCACTTGTTTTACTGCGCTGCACACAGTTTTTGGCTGTCAGGGCATGCTGATACCTGTAGTTCCACAACAGAGACAGACAATGCTTTCCTTACCAATCGCCGCCGTTACAGGTGTGCCTGGGACAACGAGTGCTTGTTCTAAGAGCTGAAACTCCAACTGCTGTATGACTGTGTTCTGGAGTTTACCCTTTGCCTGTGTTCCTCTGTCTTGTGCCTTGGGCAGGAAACTGCGAGAGGTGTAAGGGACAGCTCAATCTTTCCCAAAAATGTTGCCTGATTTGCATATCAGGATTTGCCTGGTGAGTCATATAGCTTGTCGCTTCCCACAGACTCGAAGCATTGATTATTGAGGGAGTATAACTGCCCTATTATCATCTCGATGAGCGAGAGAGAGAGAGGGCATCTAAGCTTCAACTTATACAGCGCAGTCTCTTCCACTCAGCATCTCCTGGCGACACTCTCTCGTTCCTTATTCTCTGGCAGTCTCTTACCAGGGCATCTCTCTCTATCACTCCACTATCAATCTGTGGTCAGTCCCTCTCTCTCGTCATTCACTTTCAGTTTCATTGCTCAATTTCTTATTTTCTCTCCCTCCCTGCTGTGAAAGTTGCGCTGTCTGTCTATCCACTACCAGATTATGCTCCAGCATAATCTCTAACTGCACCCTCTTCATCACTCCTCTCCTAAATATCTATCATTTCTAGAAAAACTCTACTCAATTCCCTCCGTCTAACCTTAGATTATGATGCAATAAACCCTTAATCCCCTGGTCACTGGCCCGCCCTTTCTCCTTCTCTCTCACCTCCTCTCTCTCGTTCCCCAATTCACAAACGCCTAAACAGGGCACAGCATGTCCCACTTACCTGCAAGCAGGGTGCTGCCAGACTTGGCCAGGAGTCTGTGGGGAGGGACAGGGGCTTGGCTGGGGGTCATCTTGTGCCTTATTGCTCTGGTCCAGCAGTCAATTCATCTTGGAAACCTGCAGAGAGAACTGTCTCTATTACAGAAGAGTAAAGAAGACTCCAGAGCGGAGGTAAGTGAACTCTTGCAGTGGTCTTCTGGTGGGCTGGTGTCTGGCTAATGGGTTAAAGTTCCCTCAACAATGTTATTACCAACCGTAGTTGTATGTATGATTTCTAGGAACAATGCACTGTTCAAAAGGTACTTAAATAAATCATGTGTAGGAGTACTACAATTATACCAGGACTACAGACATGATGCAGTTATAATGAACAGGTTAGCCACCTCTAGGCCTCCGAAAAAATACACATTATCCTCTACCTGCAGGTGCGTACTAGGCGGCAGCTAAGGTGTAATGTTAGGGACCAGCAGATAGAACTCTTGGTCATATGATCACAGTGACACATTGGAACAGATTTATACATAGTAAAAGTTCTGTGAGCAAGTGTTCCATCTTTGTGAATGAATGTGTTTCTATTCCATTCCCAATCACATGCACAGATTCCATTTTCACTACCTCATATTTCTCTCTGTTTCGGCACTTTGTTAGACTGTTAGGACTATCAGTAATTATATAGATCAGTAGTTTTATACTAAAAAAAAGTAAACATATTACTTTGTGTTTAGTAAATTAAAATAAGAGTATAAATACAATGTGTTTTTTAGTAAACTTGCTCATTTGGAGATTTTCAATTTAGGAAATGAAGGGGTTATTTTCTACTTGTAATAACGACTTTTAGACATTATATAAGGTAGGCAGCAGTGTGGTGCAGGGAGTAGAGACACCCAGTGAGAGCGGCAGCAGTGTGGTGCAGGGAGTAGAGACACAGTGAGAGCGGCAGCAGTGTGGTGCAGGGAGTAGAGACACAAAGTGAGAGCAGCAGGAGTGTGGTGCAGGGAGTAGACACCCAGTGAGAGCAGCAGCAGTGTGGTGCAGGGAGTAGACACCCAGTGAGAGCAGCAGCAGTGTGGTGCAGGGAGTAGTGACACAGTGAGAGCAGCAGGAGTGTGGTGCAGGGAGTAGTGACACCCAGTGAGAGCAGCAGCAGTGTGGTGCAGGGAGTAGACACCCAGTGAGAGCAGCAGCAGTGTGGTGCAGGGAGTAGTGACACCCAGTGAGAGCAGCAGCAGTGTGGTGCAGGGAGTAGACACACAGTGAGAGCGGCAGCAGTGTGGTGCAGGGAGTAGAGACACAGAGAGAGCAGCAGGAGTGTGGTGCAGGGAGTAGAGACACACAGTGAGAGCAGCAGCAGTGTGGTGCAGGGAGTAGACACACAGTGAGAGCAGCAGCAGTGTGGTGCAGGGAGTAGAGACACAGTGAGAGCGGCAGCAGTGTGGTGCAGGGAGTAGAGACACAGTGAGAGCGGCAGCAGTGTGGTGCAGGGAGTAGAGACACAGTGAGAGCAGCAGCAGTGTGGTGCAGGGAGTAGAGACACAGTGAGAGCAGCAGGAGTGTGGTGCAGGGAGTAGAGACACACAGTGAGAGCGGCAGCAGTGTGGTGCAGGGAGTAGACACACAGTGAGAGCAGCGATTTCTAGGAACAATGCACTGTTCAAAAGGTACTTAAATAAATCATGTGTAGGAGTACTACAATTATACCAGGACTACAGACATGATGCAGTTATAATGAACAGGTTAGCCACCTCTAGGCCTCCGAAAAAATACACATTATCCTCTACCTGCAGGTGCGTACTAGGCGGCAGCTAAGGTGTAATGTTAGGGACCAGCAGATAGAACTCTTGGTCATATGATCACAGTGACACATTGGAACAGATTTATACATAGTAAAAGTTCTGTGAGCAAGTGTTCCATCTTTGTGAATGAATGTGTTTCTATTCCATTCCCAATCACATGCACAGATTCCATTTTCACTACCTCATATTTCTCTCTGTTTCGGCACTTTGTTAGACTGTTAGGACTATCAGTAATTATATAGATCAGTAGTTTTATACTAAAAAAAAGTAAACATATTACTTTGTGTTTAGTAAATTAAAATAAGAGTATAAATACAATGTGTTTTTTAGTAAACTTGCTCATTTGGAGATTTTCAATTTAGGAAATGAAGGGGTTATTTTCTACTTGTAATAACGACTTTTAGACATTATATAAGGTAGGCAGCAGTGTGGTGCAGGGAGTAGAGACACCCAGTGAGAGCGGCAGCAGTGTGGTGCAGGGAGTAGAGACACAGTGAGAGCGGCAGCAGTGTGGTGCAGGGAGTAGAGACACAGTGAGAGCAGCAGCAGTGTGGTTCAGGGAGTAGAGACACCCAGTGAGAGCAGCAGCAGTGTGGTGCAGGGAGTAGACACCCAGTGAGAGCAGCAGCAGTGTGGTGCAGGGAGTAGTGACACAGTGAGAGCAGCAGGAGTGTGGTGCAGGGAGTAGTGACACCCAGTGAGAGCAGCAGCAGTGTGGTGCAGGGAGTAGACACCCAGTGAGAGCAGCAGCAGTGTGGTGCAGGGAGTAGTGACACCCAGTGAGAGCAGCAGCAGTGTGGTGCAGGGAGTAGACACACAGTGAGAGCGGCAGCAGTGTGGTGCAGGGAGTAGAGACACAGAGAGAGCAGCAGGAGTGTGGTGCAGGGAGTAGAGACACACAGTGAGAGCAGCAGCAGTGTGGTGCAGGGAGTAGACACACAGTGAGAGCAGCAGCAGTGTGGTGCAGGGAGTAGAGACACAGTGAGAGCGGCAGCAGTGTGGTGCAGGGAGTAGAGACACAGTGAGAGCGGCAGCAGTGTGGTGCAGGGAGTAGACACACAGTGAGAGCAGCAGCAGTGTGGTGCAGGGAGTAGACACACAGTGAGAGCAGCAGCAGTGTGGTGCAGGGAGTAGAGACACAGTGAGAGCAGCAGCAGTGTGGTGCAGGGAGTAGAGACACAGTGAGAGCAGCAGGAGTGTGGTGCAGGGAGTAGAGACACACAGTGAGAGCGGCAGCAGTGTGGTGCAGGGAGTAGACACACAGTGAGAGCGGCAGCAGTGTGGTGCAGGGAGTAGAGACACAGTGAGAGCGGCAGCAGTGTGGTGCAGGGAGTAGAGACACTGTGAGAGCGGCAGCAGTGTGGTGCAGGGAGTAGACACACAGTGAGAGCGGCAGCAGTGTGGTGCAGGGAGTAGACACACAGTGAGAGCGGCAGCAGTGTGGTGCAGGGAGTAGAGACACAGTGAGAGCGGCAGCAGTGAGGTGCAGGGAGTAGACACACAGTGAGAGCAGCAGCAGTGTGGTGCAGGGAGTAGAGACACAGAGAGAGCGGCAGCAGTGTGGTGCAGGGAGTAGACACACAGAGAGAGCGGCAGCAGTGAGGTGCAGGGAGTAGACACACAGTGAGAGTGGCAGCAGTGTGGTGCAGGGAGTAGAGACACAGTGAGAGCAGCAGCAGTGTGGTGCAGGGAGTAGAGACACAGTGAGAGCAGCAGCAGTGTGGTGCAGGGAGTAGACACACAGTGAGAGCAGCAGGAGTGTGGTGCAGGGAGTAGAGACACACAGTGAGAGCGGCAGCAGTGTGGTGCAGGGAGTAGAGACACAGTGAGAGCAGCAGCAGTGTGGTGCAGGGAGTAGAGACACAGTGAGAGTGGCAGCAGTGTGGTGCAGGGAGTAGAGACACAGAGAGAGCAGCAGCAGTGTGGTGCAGGGAGTAGAGACACAGTGAGAGCGGCAGCAGTGTGGTGCAGGGAGTAGTGACACACAGTGAGAGCAGCAGCAGTGTGGTGCAGGGAGTAGAGACACAGTGAGAGCAGCAGGAGTGTGGTGCAGGGAGTAGAGACACACAGTGAGAGCGGCAGCAGTGTGGTGCAGGGAGTAGACACACAGTGAGAGCAGCAGCAGTGTGGTGCAGGGAGTAGACACACAGTGAGAGCAGCAGCAGTGTGGTGCAGGGAGTAGAGACACAGTGAGAGCAGCAGCAGTGTGGTGCAGGGAGTAGAGACACAGTGAGAGCGGCAGCAGTGTGGTGCAGGGAGTAGAGACACAGTGAGAGCGGCAGCAGTGTGGTGCAGGGAGTAGAGACACAGTGAGAGCGGCAGCAGTGTGGTGCAGGGAGTAGAGACACAGTGAGAGCGGCAGCAGTGTGGTGCAGGGAGTAGAGACACAGTGAGAGCGGCAGCAGTGTGGTGCAGGGAGTAGAGACACAGAGAGAGCAGCAGCAGTGTGGTGCAGGGAGTAGACACACAGTGAGAGCGGCAGCAGTGTGGTGCAGGGAGTAGAGACACAGTGAGAGCAGCAGCAGTGTGGTGCAGGGAGTAGAGACACAGTGAGAGCGGCAGCAGTGTGGTGCAGGGAGTAGACACACAGTGAGAGCAGCAGCAGTGTGGTGCAGGGAGTAGAGACACAGTGAGAGCAGCAGCAGTGTGGTGCAGGGAGTAGAGACACACAGTGAGAGCAGCAGCAGTGAGGTGCAGGGAGTAGAGACACAGTGAGAGCGGCAGCAGTGTGGTGCAGGGAGTAGAGACACAGTGAGAGCGGCAGCAGTGTGGTGCAGGGAGTAGAGACACAGTGAGAGCGGCAGCAGTGAGGTGCAGGGAGTAGACACACAGTGAGAGCAGCAGCAGTGTGGTGCAGGGAGTAGAGACACAGAGAGAGCGGCAGCAGTGTGGTGCAGGGAGTAGACACACAGTGAGAGTGGCAGCAGTGTGGTGCAGGGAGTAGAGACACAGTGAGAGCGGCAGCAGTGTGGTGCAGGGAGTAGAGACACAGAGAGAGCAGCAGCAGTGTGGTGCAGGGAGTAGACACACAGTGAGAGCGGCAGCAGTGTGGTGCAGGGAGTAGAGACACAGTGAGAGCAGCAGCAGTGTGGTGCAGGGAGTAGAGACACAGTGAGAGCGGCAGCAGTGTGGTGCAGGGAGTAGACACACAGTGAGAGCAGCAGCAGTGTGGTGCAGGGAGTAGAGACACAGTGAGAGCAGCAGCAGTGTGGTGCAGGGAGTAGAGACACACAGTGAGAGCAGCAGCAGTGAGGTGCAGGGAGTAGAGACACAGTGAGAGCGGCAGCAGTGTGGTGCAGGGAGTAGAGACACAGTGAGAGCGGCAGCAGTGTGGTGCAGGGAGTAGAGACACAGAGAGAGCAGCAGCAGTGTGGTGCAGGGAGTAGAGACACAGTGAGAGCGGCAGTAGTGTGGTGCAGGGAGTAGAGACACAGAGAGAGCAGCAGGAGTGTGGTGCAGGGAGTAGAGACACAGAGTGAGAGCGGCAGCAGTGTGGTGCAGGGAGTAGACACACAGTGAGAGCGGCAGCAGTGTGGTGCAGGGAGTAGACACAGTGAGAGCAGCAGCAGTGTGGTGCAGGGAGTAGAGACACACAGTGAGAGCGGCAGCAGTGTGGTGCAGGGAGTAGAGACACACAGTGAGAGCGGCAGCAGTGTGGTGCAGGGAGTAGAGACACAGTGAGAGCGGCAGCAGTGTGGTGCAGGGAGTAGAGACACAGTGAGAGCGGCAGCAGTGTGGTGCAGGGAGTAGAGACACAGAGAGAGCAGCAGCAGTGTGGTGCAGGGAGTAGAGACACAGTGAGAGCGGCAGCAGTGTGGTGCAGGGAGTAGAGACACACAGTGAGAGCAGCAGCAGTGTGGTGCAGGGAGTAGACACACAGTGAGAGCAGCAGCAGTGTGGTGCAGGGAGTAGAGACACACAGTGAGAGCGGCAGCAGTGTGGTGCAGGGAGTAGAGACACACAGTGAGAGCGGCAGTAGTGTGGTGCAGGGAGTAGACACACAGTGAGAGCGGCAGCAGTGTGGTGCAGGGAGTAGAGACACAGTGAGAGCGGCAGCAGTGTGGTGCAGGGAGTAGAGACACAGTGAGAGCGGCAGCAGTGTGGTGCAGGGAGTAGAGACACACAGTGAGAGCAGCAGCAGTGAGGTGCAGGGAGTAGAGACACAGTGAGAGCGGCAGCAGTGTGGTGCAGGGAGTAGAGACACAGTGAGAGCGGCAGCAGTGTGGTGCAGGGAGTAGAGACACAGTGAGAGCAGCAGCAGTGTGGTGCAGGGAGTAGAGACACAGTGAGAGCGGCAGTAGTGTGGTGCAGGGAGTAGACACACAGTGAGAGCGGCAGCAGTGTGGTGCAGGGAGTAGAGACACAGTGAGAGCGGCAGCAGTGTGGTGCAGGGAGTAGAGACACAGTGAGAGCGGCAGGAGTGTGGTGCAGGGAGTAGAGACACAGTGAGAGCGGCAGCAGTGTGGTGCAGGGAGTAGAGACACACAGTGAGAGCGGCAGCGATGTGGTGCAGGGAGTAGAGACACAGAGTGAGAGCGGCAGCAGTGTGGTGCAGGGAGTAGACACACAGTGAGAGCGGCAGCAGTGTGGTGCAGGGAGTAGAGACACAGTGAGAGCGGCAGCAGTGTGGTGCAGGGAGTAGAGACACAGTGAGAGCGGCAGCAGTGTGGTGCAGGGAGTAGAGACACCCAGTGAGAGCGGCAGCAGTGTGGTGCAGGGAGTAGAGGCACAGTGAGAGCGGCAGCAGTGTGGTGCAGGGAGTAGAGACACCCAGTGAGAGCGGCAGCAGTGTGGTGCAGGGAGTAGAGGCACAGTGAGAGCGGCAGCAGTGTGGTGCAGGGAGTAGACACACAGTGAGAGCAGCAGCAGTGTGGTGCAGGGAGTAGAGACACAGTGAGAGCAGCAGCAGTGTGGTGCAGGGAGTAGAGACACAGTGAGAGCGGCAGCAGTGTGGTGCAGGGAGTAGAGACACAGTGAGAGCAGCAGCAGTGTGGTGCAGGGAGTAGAGACACAGTGAGAGCGGCAGCAGTGTGGTGCAGGGAGTAGAGACACAGAGAGAGAGGCAGCAGTGTGGTGCAGGGAGTAGAGACACAGTGAGAGCGGCAGCAGTGTGGTGCAGGGAGTAGAGACACAGTGAGAGCGGCAGCAGTGTGGTGCAGGGAATAGACACACAGTGAGAGCAGCAGCAGTGTGGTGCAGGGAGTAGACACACAGTGAGAGCGGCAGCAGTGTGGTGCAGGGAGTAGAGACACAGTGAGAGCAGCAGCAGTGTGGTGCAGGGAGTAGACACACAGTGAGAGCAGCAGCAGTGTGGTGCAGGGAGTAGACACACAGTGAGAATGGCAGCAGTGTGGTGCAGGGAGTAGAGACACAGTGAGAGCGGCAGCAGTGTGGTGCAGGGAGTATAGACACAGTGAGAGCGGCAGCAGTGTGGTGCAGGGAGTAGACACACAGTGAGAGCAGCAGCAGTGTGGTGCAGGGAGTAGACACACAGTGAGAGCGGCAGCAGTGTGGTGCAGGGAGTAGAGACACAGTGAGAGCGGCAGCAGTGTGGTGCAGGGAGTAGAGACACAGTGAGAGCAGCAGCAGTGTGGTGCAGGGAGTAGACACACAGTGAGAGCAGCAGCAGTGTGGTGCAGGGAGTAGAGACACAGTGAGAGCGGCAGCAGTGTGGTGCAGGGAGTAGAGACACACAGTGAGCGCGGCAGTAGTGTGGTGCAGGGAGTAGAGACACACAGTGAGAGCGGCAGCAGTGTGGTGCAGGGAGTAGAGACACAGTGAGAGCGGCAGCAGTGTGGTGCAGGGAGTAGACACACAGTGAGAATGGCAGCAGTGTGGTGCAGGGAGTAGAGACACAGTGAGAGCGGCAGCAGTGTGGTGCAGGGAGTAGACACACAGTGAGAGCAGCAGCAGTGTGGTGCAGGGAGTAGAGACACAGTGAGAGCAGCAGCAGTGTGGTGCAGGGAGTAGAGACACAGAGAGAGCAGCAGCAGTGTGGTGCAGGGAGTAGACACACAGTGAGAGCAGCAGCAGTGTGGTGCAGGGAGTAGACACACAGTGAGAGCAGCAGCAATGTGGTGCAGGGAGTAGAGACACCCAGTGAGAGCGGCAGCAGTGTGGTGCAGGGAGTAGTGACACACAGTGAGAGCAGTAGCAGTGTGGTGCAGGGAGTAGAGACACAGTGAGAGCAGCAGGAGTGTGGTGCAGGGAGTAGAGACACACAGTGAGAGCAGCAGCAGTGTGGTGCAGGGAGTAGACACACAGTGAGAGCAGCAGCAGTGTGGTGCAGGGAGTAGACACACAGTGAGAGCGGCAGCAGTGTGGTGCAGGGAGTAGAGACACACAGTGAGAGCGCGGCAGCAGTGTGGTGCAGGGAGTAGAGACACAGTGAGAGCAGCAGCAGTGTGGTGCAGGGAGTAGAGACACAGTGAGAGCAGCAGCAGTGTGGTGCAGGGAGTAGAGACACACAGTGAGAGCGGCAGCAGTGTGGTGCAGGGAGTAGAGACACACAGTGAGAGCGGCAGCAGTGTGGTGCAGGGAGTAGAGACACCCAGTGAGAGCGGCAGCAGTGTGGTGCAGGGAGTAGAGGCACAGTGAGAGCGGCAGCAGTGTGGTGCAGGGAGTAGAGACACACAGTGAGAGCGGCAGCAGTGTGGTGCAGGGAGTAGAGACACCCAGTGAGAGCGGCAGCAGTGTGGTGCAGGGAGTAGAGGCACAGTGAGAGCGGCAGCAGTGTGGTGCAGGGAGTAGACACACAGTGAGAGCAGCAGCAGTGTGGTGCAGGGAGTAGAGACACAGTGAGAGCGGCAGCAGTGTGGTGCAGGGAATAGACACACAGTGAGAGCAGCAGCAGTGTGGTGCAGGGAGTAGACACACAGTGAGAGCGGCAGCAGTGTGGTGCAGGGAGTAGAGACACAGTGAGAGCAGCAGCAGTGTGGTGCAGGGAGTAGACACACAGTGAGAGCAGCAGCAGTGTGGTGCAGGGAGTAGACACACAGTGAGAATGGCAGCAGTGTGGTGCAGGGAGTAGAGACACAGTGAGAGCGGCAGCAGTGTGGTGCAGGGAGTATAGACACAGTGAGAGCGGCAGCAGTGTGGTGCAGGGAGTAGACACACAGTGAGAGCAGCAGCAGTGTGGTGCAGGGAGTAGACACACAGTGAGAGCGGCAGCAGTGTGGTGCAGGGAGTAGAGACACAGTGAGAGCGGCAGCAGTGTGGTGCAGGGAGTAGAGACACAGTGAGAGCAGCAGCAGTGTGGTGCAGGGAGTAGACACACAGTGAGAGCAGCAGCAGTGTGGTGCAGGGAGTAGAGACACAGTGAGAGCGGCAGCAGTGTGGTGCAGGGAGTAGAGACACACAGTGAGCGCGGCAGTAGTGTGGTGCAGGGAGTAGAGACACACAGTGAGAGCGGCAGCAGTGTGGTGCAGGGAGTAGAGACACAGTGAGAGCGGCAGCAGTGTGGTGCAGGGAGTAGACACACAGTGAGAATGGCAGCAGTGTGGTGCAGGGAGTAGAGACACAGTGAGAGCGGCAGCAGTGTGGTGCAGGGAGTAGACACACAGTGAGAGCAGCAGCAGTGTGGTGCAGGGAGTAGAGACACAGTGAGAGCAGCAGCAGTGTGGTGCAGGGAGTAGAGACACAGAGAGAGCAGCAGCAGTGTGGTGCAGGGAGTAGACACACAGTGAGAGCAGCAGCAGTGTGGTGCAGGGAGTAGACACACAGTGAGAGCAGCAGCAATGTGGTGCAGGGAGTAGAGACACCCAGTGAGAGCGGCAGCAGTGTGGTGCAGGGAGTAGTGACACACAGTGAGAGCAGTAGCAGTGTGGTGCAGGGAGTAGAGACACAGTGAGAGCAGCAGGAGTGTGGTGCAGGGAGTAGAGACACACAGTGAGAGCAGCAGCAGTGTGGTGCAGGGAGTAGACACACAGTGAGAGCAGCAGCAGTGTGGTGCAGGGAGTAGACACACAGTGAGAGCGGCAGCAGTGTGGTGCAGGGAGTAGAGACACACAGTGAGAGCGCGGCAGCAGTGTGGTGCAGGGAGTAGAGACACAGTGAGAGCAGCAGCAGTGTGGTGCAGGGAGTAGAGACACAGTGAGAGCAGCAGCAGTGTGGTGCAGGGAGTAGAGACACACAGTGAGAGCGGCAGCAGTGTGGTGCAGGGAGTAGAGACACACAGTGAGAGCGGCAGCAGTGTGGTGCAGGGAGTAGACACACAGTGAGAGCAGCAGCAGTGTGGTGCAGGGAGTAGAGACACAGTGAGAGCGGCAGCAGTGTGGTGCAGGGAGTAGAGACACAGTGAGAGCGGCAGCAGTGTGGTGCAGGGAGTAGAGACACACAGTGAGAGCGGCAGCAGTGTGGTGCAGGGAGTAGACACACAGTGAGAGCGGCAGCAGTGTGGTGCAGGGAGTAGAGACACAGTGAGAGCAGCAGCAGTGTGGTGCAGGGAGTAGAGACACAGTGAGAGCAGCAGCAGTGTGGTGCAGGGAGTAGAGACACAGAGAGAGCAGCAGTGAGGTGCAGGGAGTAGAGACACAGTGAGAGCGGCAGCAGTGTGGTGCAGGGAGTAGAGACACACAGTGAGAGCGGCAGCAGTGTGGTGCAGGGAGTAGAGACACAGTGAGAGCGGCAGCAGTGTGGTGCAGGGAGTAGAGACACACAGTGAGAGCGGCAGCAGTGTGGTGCAGGGAGTAGAGACACACAGTGAGAGCGGCAGCAGTGTGGTGCAGGGAGTAGACACACAGTGAGAGCAGCAGCAGTGTGGTGCAGGGAGTAGAGACACAGTGAGAGCGGCAGCAGTGTGGTGCAGGGAGTAGAGACACAGTGAGAGCGGCAGCAGTGTGGTGCAGGGAGTAGAGACACACAGTGAGAGCGGCAGCAGTGTGGTGCAGGGAGTAGACACACAGTGAGAGCGGCAGCAGTGTGGTGCAGGGAGTAGAGACACCCAGTGAGAGCGGCAGCAGTGTGGTGCAGGGAGTAGTGACACACAGTGAGAGCAGCAGCAGTGTGGTGCAGGGAGTAGAGACACACAGTGAGAGCAGCAGGAGTGTGGTGCAGGGAGTAGAGACACACAGTGAGAGCGGCAGCAGTGTGGTGCAGGGAGTAGACACACAGTGAGAGCAGCAGCAGTGTGGTGCAGGGAGTAGAGACACAGTGAGAGCAGCAGCAGTGTGGTGCAGGGAGTAGAGACACAGAGAGAGCAGCAGCAGTGTGGTGCAGGGAGTAGAGACACAGAGAGAGCAGCAGTGTGGTGCAGGGAGTAGAGACACAGAGAGAGCGGCAGCAGTGTGGTGCAGGGAGTAGAGACACAGTGAGAACGGCAGCAGTGTGGTGCAGGGAGTAGAGACACAGTGAGAGCGGCAGCAGTGTGGTGCAGGGAGTAGACACACAGTGAGAGCGGCAGCAGTGTGGTGCAGGGAGTAGAGACACACAGTGAGAGCGGCAGCAGTGTGGTGCAGGGAGTAGAGACACCCAGTGAGAGCGGCAGCAGTGTGGTGCAGGGAGTAGAGACACAGAGAGAGCAGCAGGAGTGTGGTGCAGGGAGTAGAGACACAGAGAGAGCAGCAGCAGTGTGGTGCAGGGAGTAGAGACACAGTGAGAGCGGCAGCAGTGTGGTGCAGGGAGTAGAGACACAGAGAGAGCAGCAGCAGTGTGGTGCAGGGAGTAGAGACACAGTGAGAGCGGCAGCAGTGTGGTGCAGGGAGTAGAGACACAGTGAGAGCAGCAGCAGTGTGGTGCAGGGAGTAGACACCCAGTGAGAGCAGCAGCAGTGTGGTGCAGGGAGTAGACACACAGTGAGAGCGGCAGCAGTGTGGTGCAGGGAGTAGACACACAGTGAGAGCAGCAGCAGTGTGGTGCAGGGAGTAGACACACAGTGAGAGCGGCAGCAGTGTGGTGCAGGGAGTAGAGACACAGTGAGAGCAGCAGCAGTGTGGTGCAGGGAGTAGAGACACAGAGAGAGCAGCAGCAGTGTGGTGCAGGGAGTAGAGACACAGTGAGAGCGGCAGCAGTGTGGTGCAGGGAGTAGAGACACAGTGAGAGCAGCAGCAGTGTGGTGCAGGGAGTAGAGACACAGTGAGAGCGGCAGCAGTGTGGTGCAGGGAGTAGACACACAGTGAGAGCAGCAGCAGTGTGGTGCAGGGAGTAGACACACAGTGAGAGCGGCAGCAGTGTGGTGCAGGGAGTAGAGACACACAGTGAGAGCGGCAGCAGTGTGGTGCAGGGAGTAGAGACACACAGTGAGAGCGGCAGCAGTGTGGTGCAGGGAGTAGAGACACAGTGAGAGCAGCAGCAGTGTGGTGCAGGGAGTAGAGACACAGTGAGAGCGGCAGCAGTGTGGTGCAGGGAGTAGAGACACAGTGAGAGCGGCAGCAGTGTGGTGCAGGGAGTAGAGACACAGTGAGAGCGGCAGCAGTGTGGTGCAGGGAGTAGAGACACACAGTGAGAGCGGCAGCAGTGTGGTGCAGGGAGTAGAGACACACAGTGAGAGCGGCAGCAGTGTGGTGCAGGGAGTAGAGACACACAGTGAGAGCGGCAGTAGTGTGGTGCAGGGAGTAGTGACACACAGTGAGAGCGGCAGTAGTGTGGTGCAGGGAGTAGAGACACAGTGAGAGCGGCAGCAGTGTGGTGCAGGGAGTAGAGACACAGTGAGAGCGGCAGCAGTGTGGTGCAGGGAGTAGAGACACACAGTGAGAGCGGCAGCAGTGTGGTGCAGGGAGTAGAGACACAGTGAGAGCGGCAGCAGTGTGGTGCAGGGAGTAGAGACACAGTGAGAGCGGCAGCAGTGTGGTGCAGGGAGTAGAGACACAGAGAGAGCGGCAGCAGTGTGGTGCAGGGAGTAGAGACACACAGTGAGAGCGGCAGTAGTGTGGTGCAGGGAATAGAGACACAGTGAGAGCGGCAGCAGTGTGGTGCAGGGAGTAGAGACACAGTGAGAGCAGCAGCAGTGTGGTGCAGGGAGTAGAGACACAGTGAGAGCGGCAGCAGTGTGGTGCAGGGAGTAGAGACACAGTGAGAGCGGCAGCAGTGTGGTGCAGGGAGTAGTGACACACAGTGAGAGCAGCAGCAGTGTGGTGCAGGGAGTAGAGACACAGTGAGAGCAGCAGGAGTGTGGTGCAGGGAGTAGAGACACACAGTGAGAGCGGCAGCAGTGTGGTGCAGGGAGTAGACACACAGTGAGAGCAGCAGCAGTGTGGTGCAGGGAGTAGACACACAGTGAGAGCAGCAGCAGTGTGGTGCAGGGAGTAGACACACAGTGAGAGCAGCAGCAGTGTGGTGCAGGGAGTAGAGACACAGTGAGAGCGGCAGCAGTGTGGTGCAGGGAGTAGAGACACAGTGAGAGCGGCAGCAGTGTGGTGCAGGGAGTAGAGACACAGTGAGAGCGGCAGCAGTGTGGTGCAGGGAGTAGACACACAGTGAGAGTGGCAGCAGTGTGGTGCAGGGAGTAGAGACACACAGTGAGAGTGGCAGCAGTGTGGTGCAGGGAGTAGAGACACAGTGAGAGCAGCAGCAGTGTGATGCAGGGAGTAGAGACACAGTGAGAGCAGCAGCAGTGTGGTGCAGGGAGTAGACACACAGTGAGAGCGGCAGCAGTGTGGTGCAGGGAGTAGAGACACAGAGAGAGCAGCAGCAGTGTGGTGCAGGGAGTAGAGACACAGTGAGAGCGGCAGCAGTGTGGTGCAGGGAGTAGAGACACAGAGAGAGCGGCAGCAGTGTGGTGCAGGGAGTAGAGACACAGAGAGAGCAGCAGCAGTGTGGTGCAGGGAGTAGAGACACAGTGAGAGCGGCAGCAGTGTGGTGCAGGGAGTAGAGACACAGTGAGAGCAGCAGCAGTGTGGTGCAGGGAGTAGAGACACAGTGAGAGCAGCAGCAGTGTGGTGCAGGGAGTAGAGACACAGTGAGAGCGGCAGCAGTGTGGTGCAGGGAGTAGAGACACACAGTGAGAGCGGCAGCAGTGTGGTGCAGGGAGTAGAGACACACAGTGAGAGCAGCAGCAGTGTGGTGCAGGGAGTAGACACACACAGTGAGAGCAGCAGCAGTGTGGTGCAGGGAGTAGAGACACACAGTGAGAGCGGCAGCAGTGTGGTGCAGGGAGTAGAGACACAGTGAGAGCGGCAGCAGTGTGGTGCAGGGAGTAGAGACACAGTGAGAGCGGCAGCAGTGTGGTGCAGGGAGTAGACACACAGTGAGAGCGGCAGTAGTGTGGTGCAGGGAGTAGAGACACACAGTGAGAGCAGCAGCAGTGTGGTGCAGGGAGTAGAGACACAGTGAGAGCGGCAGCAGTGTGGTGCAGGGAGTAGAGACACACAGTGAGAGCGGCAGCAGTGTGGTGCAGGGAGTAGAGACACAGTGAGAGCGGCAGCAGTGTGGTGCAGGGAGTAGAGACACAGTGAGAGCGGCAGCAGTGTGGTGCAGGGAGTAGAGACACAGTGAGAGCGGCAGCAGTGTGGTGCAGGGAGTAGAGACACAGAGAGAGCAGCAGCAGTGTGGTGCAAGGAGTAGAGACACCCAGTGAGAGCGGCAGCAGTGTGGTGCAGGGAGTAGAGACACAGAGAGAGCAGCAGGAGTGTGGTGCAGGGAGTAGAGACACACAGTGAGAGCGGCAGCAGTGTGGTGCAGGGAGTAGAGACACAGTGAGAGCGGCAGCAGTGTGGTGCAGGGAGTAGAGACACAGAGAGAGCAGCAGCAGTGTGGTGCAAGGAGTAGAGACACCCAGTGAGAGCGGCAGCAGTGTGGTGCAGGGAGTAGAGACACAGAGAGAGCAGCAGGAGTGTGGTGCAGGGAGTAGAGACACACAGTGAGAGCGGCAGCAGTGTGGTGCAGGGAGTAGAGACACAGTGAGATTGGCAGCAGTGTGGTGCAGGGAGTAGAGACACACAGTGAGAGCAGCAGCAGTGTGGTGCAGGGAGTAGAGACACACAGTGAGAGCGGCAGCAGTGTGGTGCAGGGAGTAGAGACACAGTGAGAGCGGCAGCAGTGTGGTGCAGGGAGTAGACACACAGTGAGAGTGGCAGCAGTGTGGTGCAGGGAGTAGAGACACACAGTGAGAGCAGCAGCAGTGTGGTGCAGGGAGTAGAGACACACAGTGAGAGCGGCAGCAGTGTGGTGCAGGGAGTAGAGACACAGTGAGAGCGGCAGCAGTGTGGTGCAGGGAGTAGAGACACAGAGAGAGCAGCAGCAGTGTGGTGCAGGGAGTAGAGACACAGTGAGAGCGGCAGCAGTGTGGTGCAGGGAGTAGAGACACAGTGAGAGCGGCAGCAGTGTGGTGCAGGGAGTAGAGACACACAGTGAGAGCAGCAGCAGTGTGGTGCAGGGAGTAGAGACACACAGTGAGAGCGGCAGTAGTGTGGTGCAGGGAGTAGAGACACAGAGAGAGCAGCAGCAGTGTGGTGCAGGGAGTAGACACACAGTGAGAGCGGCAGCAGTGTGGTGCAGGGAGTAGAGACACAGTGAGAGCAGCAGCAGTGTGGTGCAGGGAGTAGACACACAGTGAGAGCGGCAGCAGTGTGGTGCAGGGAGTAGAGACACAGTGAGAGCGGCAGCAGTGTGGTGCAGGGAGTAGACACACAGTGAGAGTGGCAGCAGTGTGGTGCAGGGAGTAGAGACACAGTGAGAGCGGCAGCAGTGTGGTGCAGGGAGTATAGACACAGTGAGAGCAGCAGCAGTGTGGTGCAGGGAGTAGAGACACAGTGAGAGCGGCAGCAGTGTGGTGCAGGGAGTAGAGACACAGTGAGAGCGGCAGCAGTGTGGTGCAGGGAGTATAGACACAGTGAGAGCAGCAGCAGTGTGGTGCAGGGAGTATAGACACAGTGAGAGCAGCAGCAGTGTGGTGCAGGGAGTAGAGACACAAAGAGAGTGGCAGCAGTGTGGTGCAGGGAGTAGACACACAGTGAGAACAGCAGGAGTGTGGTGCAGGGAGTAGACACACAGTGAGAGCGGCAGCAGTGTGGTGCAGGGAGTAGAGACACACAGTGAGAGCGGCAGCAGTGTGGTGCAGGGAGTAGAGACACAGAGAGAGCAGCAGCAGTGTGGTGCAGGGAGTAGAGACACAGTGAGAGCAGCAGCAGTGTGGTGCAGGGAGTAGAGACACAGTGAGAGCGGCAGCAGTGTGGTGCAGGGAGTAGAGACACAGTGAGAGCAGCAGCAGTGTGGTGCAGGGAGTAGAGACACAGTGAGAGCAGCAGCAGTGTGGTGCAGGGAGTAGAGACACAGTGAGAGCAGCAGCAGTGTGGTGCAGGGAGTAGAGACACACAGTGAGAGCGGCAGCAGTGTGGTGCAGGGAGTAGAGACACACAGTGAGAGCAGCAGCAGTGTGGTGCAGGGAGTAGAGACACACAGTGAGAGCAGCAGCAGTGTGGTGCAGGGAGTAGAGACACACAGTGAGAGCGGCAGCAGTGTGGTGCAGGGAGTAGAGACACAGTGAGAGCGGCAGCAGTGTGGTGCAGGGAGTAGAGACACAGTGAGAGCGGCAGCAGTGTGGTGCAGGGAGTAGACACACAGTGAGAGCGGCAGTAGTGTGGTGCAGGGAGTAGAGACACACAGTGAGAGCAGCAGCAGTGTGGTGCAGGGAGTAGAGACACAGTGAGAGCGGCAGCAGTGTGGTGCAGGGAGTAGAGACACACAGTGAGAGCGGCAGCAGTGTGGTGCAGGGAGTAGAAACACAGTGAGAGCGGCAGCAGTGTGGTGCAGGGAGTAGAGACACAGTGAGAGCGGCAGCAGTGTGGTGCAGGGAGTAGAGACACAGTGAGAGCGGCAGCAGTGTGGTGCAGGGAGTAGAGACACAGAGAGAGCAGCAGCAGTGTGGTGCAAGGAGTAGAGACACCCAGTGAGAGCGGCAGCAGTGTGGTGCAGGGAGTAGAGACACAGAGAGAGCAGCAGGAGTGTGGTGCAGGGAGTAGAGACACACAGTGAGAGCGGCAGCAGTGTGGTGCAGGGAGTAGAGACACAGTGAGAGCGGCAGCAGTGTGGTGCAGGGAGTAGAGACACAGAGAGAGCAGCAGCAGTGTGGTGCAAGGAGTAGAGACACCCAGTGAGAGCGGCAGCAGTGTGGTGCAGGGAGTAGAGACACAGAGAGAGCAGCAGGAGTGTGGTGCAGGGAGTAGAGACACACAGTGAGAGCGGCAGCAGTGTGGTGCAGGGAGTAGAGACACAGTGAGATTGGCAGCAGTGTGGTGCAGGGAGTAGAGACACACAGTGAGAGCAGCAGCAGTGTGGTGCAGGGAGTAGAGACACAGTGAGAGCGGCAGCAGTGTGGTGCAGGGAGTAGAGACACAGTGAGAGCGGCAGCAGTGTGGTGCAGGGAGTAGAGACACAGAGAGAGCAGCAGCAGTGTGGTGCAGGGAGTAGAGACACAGTGAGAGCGGCAGCAGTGTGGTGCAGGGAGTAGAGACACAGTGAGAGCGGCAGCAGTGTGGTGCAGGGAGTAGAGACACAGAGAGAGCAGCAGCAGTGTGGTGCAGGGAGTAGACACACAGTGAGAGCGGCAGCAGTGTGGTGCAGGGAGTAGAGACACAGTGAGAGCAGCAGCAGTGTGGTGCAGGGAGTAGACACACAGTGAGAGCGGCAGCAGTGTGGTGCAGGGAGTAGAGACACAGTGAGAGCGGCAGCAGTGTGGTGCAGGGAGTAGACACACAGTGAGAGTGGCAGCAGTGTGGTGCAGGGAGTAGAGACACAGTGAGAGCGGCAGCAGTGTGGTGCAGGGAGTAGAGACACAGTGAGAGCAGCAGCAGTGTGGTGCAGGGAGTATAGACACAGTGAGAGCAGCAGCAGTGTGGTGCAGGGAGTAGAGACACAGTGAGAGCAGCAGCAGTGTGGTGCAGGGAGTATAGACACAGTGAGAGCAGCAGCAGTGTGGTGCAGGGAGTAGAGACACAAAGAGAGTGGCAGCAGTGTGGTGCAGGGAGTAGACACACAGTGAGAGCAGCAGGAGTGTGGTGCAGGGAGTAGAGACACTTAGTGAGAGCGGCAGCAGTGTGGTGCAGGGAGTAGACACACAGTGAGAGCGGCAGCAGTGTGGTGCAGGGAGTAGACACACAGTGAGAGCGGTAGCAGTGTGGTGCAGGGAGTAGAGACACAGTGAGAGCAGCAGGAGTGTGGTGCAGGGAGTAGAGACACAGTGAGAGCAGCAGCAGTGTGGTGCAGGGAGTAGACACACAGTGAGAGCGGCAGCAGTGTGATGCAGGGAGTAGAGACACAGTGAGAATGGCAGCAGTGTGGTGCAGGGAGTAGAGACACAGAGAGAGCGGCAGCAGTGTGGTGCAGGGAGTAGAGACACAGTGAGAGCGGCAGCAGTGTGGTGCAGGGAGTAGAGACACACAGTGAGAGCGGCAGCAGTGTGGTGCAGGGAGTAGAGACACAGTGAGAGCAGCAGCAGTGTGGTGCAGGGAGTAGAGACACACAGTGAGAGCAGCAGCAGTGTGGTGCAGGGAGTAGAGACACAAAGAGAGCGGCAGCAGTGTGGTGCAGGGAGTAGACACACAGTGAGAGCAGCAGCAGTGTGGTGCAGGGAGTAGAGACACAGTGAGAGCAGCAGCAGTGTGGTTCAGGGAGTAGAGACACACAGTGAGAGCGGCAGCAGTGTGGTGCAGGGAGTAGAGACACAGTGAGAGCAGCAGCAGTGTGGTGCAGGGAGTAGAGACACAGTGAGAGCAGCAGCAGTGTGGTGCAGGGAGTAGAGACACAGTGAGAGCGGCAGCAGTGTGGTGCAGGGAGTAGAGACACAGAGAGAGCGGCAGCAGTGTGGTGCAGGGAGTAGAGACACAGTGAGAGCGGCAGCAGTGTGGTGCAGGGAGTAGACACACAGTGAGAGCAGCAGCAGTGTGGTGCAGGGAGTAGAGACACAGTGAGAGCAGCAGCAGTGTGGTGCAGGGAGTAGAGACACAGTGAGAGCGGCAGCAGTGTGGTGCAGGGAGTAGAGACACAGAGAGAGCGGCAGCAGTGTGGTGCAGGGAGGTAGAGACACACAGTGAGAGCGGCAGCAGTGTGGTGCAGGGAGTAGAGACACAGTGAGAGCAGCAGCAGTGTGGTGCAGGGAGTAGAGACACAGTGAGAGCAGCAGCAGTGTGGTGCAGGGAGTAGAGACACAGTGAGAGCGGCAGCAGTGTGGTGCAGGGAGTAGAGACACAGAGAGAGCGGCAGCAGTGTGGTGCAGGGAGTAGAGACACAGAGAGAGCGGCAGCAGTGTGGTGCAGGGAGTAGAGACACAAAGAGAGCGGCAGCAGTGTGGTGCAGGAGTAGAGACACAGAGAGAGCGGCAGCAGTGTGGTGCAGGGAGTAGAGACACAGTGAGAGCGGCAGCAGTGTGGTGCAGGGAGTAGACACACAGAGAGAGCGGCAGCAGTGTGGTGCAGGAGTAGACACACAGTGAGAGCGGCAGCAGTGTGGTGCAGGGAGTAGAGACACAGTGAGAGCAGCAGCAGTGTGGTGCAGGGAGTAGACACACAGTGAGAGCGGCAGCAGTGTGGTGCAGGGAGTAGAGACACAGTGAGAGCGGCAGCAGTGTGGTGCAGGGAGTAGAGACACAGAGAGAGCGGCAGCAGTGTGGTGCAGGGAGTAGAGACACAGAGAGAGCGGCAGCAGTGTGGTGCAGGGAGTAGAGACACACAGTGAGAGCGGCAGCAGTGTGGTGCAGGGAGTAGAGACACAGTGAGAGCAGCAGCAGTGTGGTGCAGGGAGTAGAGACACACAGTGAGAGCAGCAGCAGTGTGGTGCAGGGAGTAGAGACACAAAGAGAGCGGCAGCAGTGTGGTGCAGGGAGTAGACACACAGTGAGAGCAGCAGCAGTGTGGTGCAGGGAGTAGAGACACAGTGAGAGCAGCAGCAGTGTGGTGCAGGGAGTAGAGACACACAGTGAGAGCGGCAGCAGTGTGGTGCAGGGAGTAGAGACACAGTGAGAGCAGCAGCAGTGTGGTGCAGGGAGTAGAGACACAGTGAGAGCAGCAGCAGTGTGGTGCAGGGAGTAGAGACACAGTGAGAGCGGCAGCAGTGTGGTGCAGGGAGTAGAGACACAGAGAGAGCGGCAGCAGTGTGGTGCAGGGAGTAGACACACAGTGAGAGTGGCAGCAGTGTGGTGCAGGGAGTAGAGACACAGAGAGAGCGGCAGGAGTGTGGTGCAGGGAGTAGACACACAGTGAGAGTGGCAGTAGTGTGGTGCAGGGAGTAGACACACAGTGAGAGTGGCAGCAGTGTGGTGCAGGGAGTAGAGACACAGAGAGAGCGGCAGGAGTGTGGTGCAGAGAGTAGACACACAGTGAGAGTGGCAGTAGTGTGGTGCAGGGAGTAGACACACAGTGAGAGTGGCAGCAGTGTGGTGCAGGGAGTAGAGACACAAAGAGAGCAGCAGCAGTGTGGTGCAGGGAGTAGACACACAGTGAGAGTGGCAGCAGTGTGGTGCAGGGAGTAGAGACACAGAGAGAGCGGCAGGAGTGTGGTGCAGGGAGTAGACACACAGTGAGAGTGGCAGCAGTGTGGTGCAGGGAGTAGACACACAGTGAGAGTGGCAGCAGTGTGGTGCAGGGAGTAGAGACACAGTGAGAGCAGCAGCAGTGTGGTGCAGGGAGTAGAGACACACAGTGAGAGTGGCAGCAGTGTGGTGCAGGGAGTAGAGACACCCAGTGAGAGCGGCAGCAGTGTGGTGCAGGGAGTAGAGACACACAGTGAGAGTGGCAGCAGTGTGGTGCAGGGAGTAGACACACAGTGAGAGTGGCAGCAGTGTGGTGCAGGGAGTAGAGACACACAGTGAGAGCAGCAGCAGTGTGGTGCAGGGAGTAGAGACACAGAGAGAGCGGCAGGAGTGTGGTGCAGGGAGTAGAGACACAGAGAGAGCGGCAGCAGTGTGGTGCAGGGAGTAGAGACACAGAGAGAGCGGCAGCAGTGAGGTGCAGGGAGTAGAGACACAGTGAGAGCGGCAGCAGTGTGGTGCAGGGAGTAGACACACAGTGAGAGTGGCAGCAGTGTGGTGCAGGGAGTAGAGACACAGTGAGAGCGGCAGCAGTGTGGTGCAGGGAGTAGAGACACACAGTGAGAGTGGCAGCAGTGTGGTGCAGGGAGTAGAGACACAGAGAGAGCGGCAGCAGTGTGGTGCAGGGAGTAGACACACAGTGAGAGCGGCAGCAGTGTGGTGCAGGGAGTAGAGACACAGAGAGAGCGGCAGCAGTGTGGTGCAGGGAGTAGAGACACAGAGAGAGCGGCAGCAGTGAGGTGCAGGGAGTAG
This sequence comes from Mixophyes fleayi, assembly GCF_038048845.1. Lineage (NCBI taxonomy): Eukaryota > Metazoa > Chordata > Amphibia > Anura > Limnodynastidae > Mixophyes > Mixophyes fleayi. The sequence continues at coordinate 19,981,979 of NC_134405.1, forward strand.
AGACACAGTGAGAGCGGCAGCAGTGTGGTGCAGGGAGTAGAGACACAGTGAGAGCGGCAGCAGTGTGGTGCAGGGAGTAGAGACACAGTGAGAGCAGCAGGAGTGTGGTGCAGGGAGTAGACACACAGAGAGAGCGGCAGCAGTGTGGTGCAGGGAGTAGAGACACACAGTGAGAGCAGCAGGAGTGTGGTGCAGGGAGTAGACACACAGAGAGAGCGGCAGCAGTGAGGTGCAGGGAGTAGACACACAGTGAGAGCGGCAGCAGTGAGGTGCAGGGAGTAGAGACACAGTGAGAGTGGCAGCAGTGTGGTGCAGGGAGTAGACACACAGTGAGAGTGGCAGCAGTGTGGTGCAGGGAGTAGACACACAGTGAGAGTGGCAGCAGTGTGGTGCAGGGAGTAGAGACACACAGTGAGAGCAGCAGCAGTGTGGTGCAGGGAGTAGAGACACAGTGAGAGCGGCAGCAGTGAGGTGCAGGGAGTAGAGACACAGTGAGAGCGGCAGCAGTGTGGTGCAGGGAGTAGACACACAGTGAGAACAGCAGGAGTGTGGTGCAGGGAGTAGAGACACAGTGAGAGCGGCAGCAGTGAGGTGCAGGGAGTAGAGACACAGTGAGAGCGGCAGCAGTGAGGTGCAGGGAGTAGACACACAGTGAGAGCGGCAGCAGTGTGGTGCAGGGAGTAGACACACAGTGAGAGCAGCAGCAGTGTGGTGCAGGGAGTAGAAACACAGTGAGAACAGCAGGAGTGTGGTGCAGGGAGTAGAGACACACAGTGAGAGCAGCAGCAGTGTGGTGCAGGGAGTAGAGACACAGTGAGAGCGGCAGCAGTGTGGTGCAGGGAGTAGACACACAGTGAGAGCGGCAGCAGTGTGGTGCAGGGAGTAGACACACAGTGAGAGCAGCAGCAGTGTGGTGCAGGGAGTAGAGACACAGTGAGAGTGGCAGCAGTGTGGTGCAGGGAGTAGAGACACAGTGAGAGCGGCAGCAGTGTGGTGCAGGGAGTAGAGACACAGTGAGAGCAGCAGCAGTGTGGTGCAGGGAGTAGAGACACAGCGAGAGCGGCAGCAGTGTGGTGCAGGGAGTAGAGACACACAGTGAGAGCAGCAGGAGTGTGGTGCAGGGAGTAGACACACAGTGAGAGTGGCAGCAGTGTGGTGCAGGGAGTAGAGACACAGAGAGAGCGGCAGCAGTGAGGTGCAGGGAGTAGAGACACAGTGAGAGCGGCAGCAGTGTGGTGCAGGGAGTAGACACACAGTGAGAGCGGCAGCAGTGTGGTGCAGGGAGTAGACACACAGTGAGAGTGGCAGCAGTGTGGTGCAGGGAGTAGAGACACAGTGAGAGCAGCAGCAGTGTGGTGCAGGGAGTAGAGACACACAGTGAGAGCGGCAGCAGTGTGGTGCAGGGAGTAGAGACACAGTGAGAGTGGCAGCAGTGTGGTGCAGGGAGTAGAGACACAGTGAGAGTGGCAGCAGTGTGGTGCAGGGAGTAGAGACACAGAGAGAGCGGCAGCAGTGTGGTGCAGGGAGTAGACACACAGTGAGAGCGGCAGCAGTGTGGTGCAGGGAGTAGACACACAGTGAGAGCAGCAGCAGTGTGGTGCAGGGAGTAGACACACAGTGAGAGCGGCAGCAGTGTGGTGCAGGGAGTAGAGACACAGTGAGAGCAGCAGCAGTGTGGTGCAGGGAGTAGAGACACACAGTGAGAGCGGCAGCAGTGTGGTGCAGGGAGTAGAGACACAGTGAGAGTGGCAGCAGTGTGGTGCAGGGAGTAGAGACACAGTGAGAGTGGCAGCAGTGTTGTGCAGGGAGTAGAGACACAGTGAGAGCGGCAGCAGTGTGGTGCAGGGAGTAGAGGCACAGTGAGAGCGGCAGCAGTGTGGTGCAGGGAGTAGAGACACAGTGAGAGTGGCAGCAGTGTGGTGCAGGGAGTAGAGACACAGTGAGAGTGGCAGCAGTGTGGTGCAGGGAGTAGAGACACAGTGAGAGTGGCAGCAGTGTGGTGCAGGGAGTAGAGACACAGTGAGAGCGGCAGCAGTGTGGTGCAGGGAGTAGAGACACAGTGAGAGCGGCAGCAGTGTGGTGCAGGGAGTAGACACACAGAGAGAGCGGCAGCAGTGAGGTACAGGGAGTAGACACACAGTGAGAGCGGCAGCAGTGTGGTGCAGGGAGTAGAGACACAGTGAGAGCGGCAGCAGTGTGGTGCAGGGAGTAGAGACACAGTGAGAGCAGCAGCAGTGAGGTGCAGGGAGTAGACACACAGTGAGAGTGGCAGCAGTGTGGTGCAGGGAGTAGAGACACAGTGAGAGCAGCAGCAGTGTGGTGCAGGGAGTAGAGACACAGTGAGAGCGGCAGCAGTGTGGTGCAGGGAGTAGAGACACAGAGAGAGCGGCAGCAGTGAGGTGCAGGGAGTAGACATACAGTGAGAGTGGCAGCAGTGTGGTGCAGGGAGTAGAGACACAGTGAGAGTGGCAGCAGTGTGGTGCAGGGAGTAGAGACACAGTGAGAGCGGCAGCAGTGTGGTGCAGGGAGTAGAGACACAGTGAGAGCAGCAGCAGTGTGGTGCAGGGAGTAGAGACACAGAGAGAGCGGCAGCAGTGTGGTGCAGGGAGTAGACACACAGAGAGAGCGGCAGCAGTGAGGTGCAGGGAGTAGACACACAGTGAGAGTGGCAGCAGTGTGGTGCAGGGAGTAGAGACACAGTGAGAGCGGCAGCAGTGTGGTGCAGGGAGTAGAGACACAGTGAGAGCAGCAGCAGTGTGGTGCAGGGAGTAGACACACAGTGAGAGTGGCAGCAGTGTGGTGCAGGGAGTAGAGACACAGAGAGAGCGGCAGCAGTGAGGTGCAGGGAGTAGAGACACAGTGAGAGCGGCAGCAGTGTGGTGCAGGGAGTAGAGACACAGTGAGAGCGGCAGCAGTGTGGTGCAGGGAGTAGACACACAGTGAGAGTGACAGCAGTGTGGTGCAGGGAGTAGAGACACACAGTGAGAGCGGCAGCAGTGTGGTGCAGGGAGTAGACACACAGTGAGAGTGGCAGCAGTGTGGTGCAGGGAGTAGACACACAGTGAGAGTGGCAGCAGTGTGGTGCAGGGAGTAGAGACACAGTGAGAGCGGCAGCAGTGTGGTGCAGGGAGTAGAGGCACAGTGAGAGCGGCAGCAGTGTGGTGCAGGGAGTAGAGACACAGTGAGAGTGGCAGCAGTGTGGTGCAGGGAGTAGAGACACAGTGAGAGTGGCAGCAGTGTGGTGCAGGGAGTAGAGACACAGTGAGAGTGGCAGCAGTGTGGTGCAGGGAGTAGAGACACAGTGAGAGCGGCAGCAGTGTGGTGCAGGGAGTAGAGACACAGTGAGAGCAGCAGCAGTGTGGTGCAGGGAGTAGAGACACAGCGAGAGCGGCAGCAGTGTGGTGCAGGGAGTAGAGACACACAGTGAGAGCAGCAGGAGTGTGGTGCAGGGAGTAGACACACAGTGAGAGTGGCAGCAGTGTGGTGCAGGGAGTAGAGACACAGAGAGAGCGGCAGCAGTGAGGTGCAGGGAGTAGAGACACAGTGAGAGCGGCAGCAGTGTGGTGCAGGGAGTAGACACACAGTGAGAGCGGCAGCAGTGTGGTGCAGGGAGTAGACACACAGTGAGAGTGGCAGCAGTGTGGTGCAGGGAGTAGAGACACAGTGAGAGCAGCAGCAGTGTGGTGCAGGGAGTAGAGACACACAGTGAGAGCGGCAGCAGTGTGGTGCAGGGAGTAGAGACACACAGTGAGAGCGGCAGCAGTGTGGTGCAGGGAGTAGAGACACAGTGAGAGCGGCAGCAGTGTGGTGCAGGGAGTAGAGACACACAGTGAGAGCGCGGCAGCAGTGTGGTGCAGGGAGTAGAGACACAGTGAGAGTGGCAGCAGTGTGGTGCAGGGAGTAGAGACACAGTGAGAGTGGCAGCAGTGTGGTGCAGGGAGTAGAGACACAGTGAGAGCGGCAGCAGTGTGGTGCAGGGAGTAGAGGCACAGTGAGAGCGGCAGCAGTGTGGTGCAGGGAGTAGAGACACAGTGAGAGTGGCAGCAGTGTGGTGCAGGGAGTAGAGACACAGTGAGAGTGGCAGCAGTGTGGTGCAGGGAGTAGAGACACAGTGAGAGTGGCAGCAGTGTGGTGCAGGGAGTAGAGACACAGTGAGAGTGGCAGCAGTGTGGTGCAGGGAGTAGAGACACAGTGAGAGCGGCAGCAGTGTGGTGCAGGGAGTAGACACACAGAGAGAGCGGCAGCAGTGAGGTGCAGGGAGTAGACACACAGTGAGAGCGGCAGCAGTGTGGTGCAGGGAGTAGAGACACAGTGAGAGCGGCAGCAGTGTGGTGCAGGGAGTAGAGACACAGTGAGAGCAGCAGCAGTGAGGTGCAGGGAGTAGACACACAGTGAGAGTGGCAGCAGTGTGGTGCAGGGAGTAGAGACACAGTGAGAGCAGCAGCAGTGTGGTGCAGGGAGTAGAGACACAGTGAGAGCGGCAGCAGTGTGGTGCAGGGAGTAGAGACACAGAGAGAGCGGCAGCAGTGAGGTGCAGGGAGTAGACATACAGTGAGAGTGGCAGCAGTGTGGTGCAGGGAGTAGAGACACAGTGAGAGTGGCAGCAGTGTGGTGCAGGGAGTAGACACACAGAGAGAGCGGCAGCAGTGAGGTGCAGGGAGTAGACACACAGTGAGAGTGGCAGCAGTGTGGTGCAGGGAGTAGAGACACAGTGAGAGCGGCAGCAGTGTGGTGCAGGGAGTAGAGACACAGTGAGAGCAGCAGCAGTGTGGTGCAGGGAGTAGAGACACACAGTGAGAGCAGCAGCAGTGTGGTGCAGGGAGTAGACACACAGTGAGAGTGGCAGCAGTGTGGTGCAGAGAGTAGAGACACACAGTGAGAGCAGCAGCAGTGTGGTGCAGGGAATAGAGACACAGTGAGAGCGGCAGCAGTGTGGTGCAGGGAGTAGACACACAGAGAGAGCGGCAGCAGTGAGGTGCAGGGAGTAGACACACAGTGAGAGTGGCAGCAGTGTGGTGCAGGGAGTAGAGACACAGTGAGAGCGGCAGCAGTGTGGTGCAGGGAGTAGAGACACACAGTGAGAGCGGCAGCAGTGTGGTGCAGGGAGTAGAGACACAGTGAGAGTGGCAGCAGTGTGGTGCAGAGAGTAGAGACACACAGTGAGAGCAGCAGCAGTGTGGTGCAGGGAGTAGAGACACAGAGAGAGCGGCAGCAGTGTGGTGCAGGGAGTAGAGACACACAGTGAGAGGGCAGCAGTGTGGTGCAGGGAGTAGACACACAGTGAGAGCGGCAGCAGTGTGGTGCAGGGAGTAGAGACACAGTGAGAGCGGCAGCAGTGTGGTGCAGGGAGTAGAGACACAGAGAGAGCAGCAGCAGTGTGGTGCAGGGAGTAGACACACAGTGAGAGCGGCAGCAGTGTGGTGCAGGGAGTAGAGACACAGAGAGAGCAGCAGCAGTGTGGTGCAGGGAGTAGAGACACACAGTGAGAGCAGCAGCAGTGTGGTGCAGGGAGTAGAGACACAGTGAGAGTGGCAGCAGTGTGGTGCAGGGAGTAGAGATACACAGTGAGAGCAGCAGCAGTGTGGTGCAGGGAGTAGACACACAGTGAGAGCGGCAGCAGTGTGGTGCAGGGAGTAGAGACACAGAGAGAGCAGCAGCAGTGTGGTGCAGGGAGTAGAGACACACAGTGAGAGCAGCAGCAGTGTGGTGCAGGGAGTAGAGACACAGTGAAATCGGCAGCAGTGTGGTGCAGGGAGTAGAGACACAGTGAAATCGGCAGCAGTGTGGTGCAGGGAGTAGACACACAGTGAGAGTGGCAGCAGTTTGTGACTACCAGCACTAGGCTCGTAGCACAAGGGTTAATAGTTTTTGGAGGGGGGGGATCCTACACAAGTTTTTTTGAAGTCTGTTTTTTAACTATTTTATATAACCTGCGGGTCCAACGGCTGTAACGGACCCGCAGGCTGCTGCAGGAGATGACAGGTATGAACGTATCCTGCAGCATCCTGTGTAGTAGAGCAGGGAGAGGTTTCAAAATACACCCGGTAGTCAAGAAGGATCTTGAGACCTACGGGCGTAATCAGAACCTATTTGCAGGCAGTACGCTAGTCACGTGCCTCAATGACTCTTCATCTCGATTTGTGGGATTAAATGAGAAGGTGTCGGCGGGTGCCCGGAAGAAATTGAGCTGGTTTTTATCAATCTTGTCTTTGAAGTAGAAGCAAGATCCTGGGCACTGACAGTAAGCGGAGAGTTTGGCTGGGAGGGTTGAGAAGAGATTTAGAAGCCTGACATGGAGACCACCATGTGAAAGGGCTGCCGGTGAGACAGTGTCTGATTGCGTGAGCCATGTTTCTGTTATTGCCAGAAGGTTGAGGTTGCTTGAAAGGAAGATATTGTGTACGGAGGTAAATTTGCTACAAAGAGCGTACATTCCAAAGGGCACATTTTAAGGATTTTGGAAGAGGCAGGAGACAGGTGATGTATTTGAGGTTTGCTGGATTTCACTAGTGTTCTCATACACATGTATGAGGGATGTGGGGGGGGGACGGGGACCTAGATTAAGTAATATATCACCAGCTAATAGAAAGAAAGATGATTGTGAGATGTGTGAGCTTTTATTTTCCTGCGACAGGATGAGGCTGTTCCAGTTAGTGAATATAGAGAAAAGTTCATAACTCTTAACTAGAGGCGAGTGGAGTAGTGAGGGGGCGATGTGGACAAAGGTCTGTGTTGTAGGAAGGTTGAAGGATGATATAGTCCTATTGATAATGCCATGAAAGGAGAGCAAGTAAAAGCAATTTATTAAATATTGCGATTTAAGCATAAAGGGCAGGAAACTGAGGCAAATAAGCAAAAAATACTTAGTTAAAATGTCCAGTGCAGTTAGAGAAGAAGAGATGAGTTGTTGTAGGAGATGTAGCTTATTTCTGGATGTCTCCAATTGTTGTTCAATGTTTGATCAGAGTAGTTTAACTGGAGTTTGTAAACAGTACATTAAATATAGTGCTGCTGATTTCAGAACAAGTTACATCTGTCCTTATTACTCAGCTGATCAGAGAAGGGTGAACAACTATGGGGCATATTCAATTAGGCCTGGCACTCCGCCGCTACACAAGCCCTGTTACCGCAACACTGCAGGTTTCCGTGCACACTCCATAGGGTTGCAAAGGGAAATCCTCAATGTTGCGGTTCCGTATTGTCCCTTTACATGCACAGCCGCGCGTGATTGCGAGCGCCGGACCTAATTGAATATGCCTCTATATGTCTTATTCAGGCTAGAGGAGTGCCAGGCCAGTGTCATAAAAAATGCTTCACTGATCAGCAACTCAACACAGATTATAGCAATAGACAACAAATTCCTGTTACAAACATTTAAAAAAAAAAAAAAAAAAAGAAGCACAGATGAGAAGTACAAATGAATGAGCTGAGGTTCAGATTCGGAGAGGATGAGAGTGGCAGCAGTTGATGTACATACATACTAAACCAATAGCTCTCTGCGCTAACGACATCAACCTTACCATAACAAATCCCATGATCTCACTACCAAATGCTTTCATTCAGCGATTTTTGGCATCATCACATTCTTAAATAAATGCAGCGGAGAGAAAAAAGAGAGAGATATTAGACTTCTTCAACCCCCGCAGAGAAAAAAGAACTAATGGTGAGAAAGAAGGATAAATTCTGCAAGAAGAACATCCCATTTCAACCTTCCCCCCCCCCCCCCCCCAACAGACCAGACCGCAAAGTAACCCCATCAGTAATAAAATATATCTGACCTCTTGGAGAGGTCTAATTATCACTCCGGGATTGGTCGAATCACTTTGAAAAAGAAGAAGAATGTCCTCCCGAGGTTATTATACATCTTCCGTAGTTTATCAGAATTGCCACCAAGGTTCTCTCTTCCCTGTAAAAATTGTTAATGCGGTTTATCTGGTCTGGTATAAAACCATTGATTCAGGCTCTCTTCCTCCAAAGGTTAACGGGTTCAGGTGCCCAGGGTATGCCAGTCTTTCATAAATATTACACTGCAGCCCGGTTAGCACACTGCATTCAATGGTAGTCTCCTACAGTTAAGAGCGTTTGAGTAGACATAAAAATAGAAGGTGTTGGGTGACCACCAGTTGGGAGAAGAATCAGGATGGACTTGAATTTGCGGAAAGATACTGACCAAGTAATGGAAGAGGGACTTGGCATGTGTCGGTCACCTCAGAGGTTGTAGGCTGGGGAGAAGGGAGGGTTTGTGTGGTGGTTGCACCGAGTTTGTGATCATCCCCCTAAGGATTGTAAAAGTGCATGACCACATCCAGCAGCAGCATAGAATAGGGCTCAGTGAGCAGATATGTGTACTGAAAGAGGAAAGAAAGCTGAGGGAGGGAAATGAAATAAAGAGGAGGAGGGACTGTTTTTGTTTCATTTAGATTGAGGTTAGGCTGTACAATCGTGAAATATTGACTGGGAGAAGGAATAAGAATCGATACAGAGGCAATGATTAAAGAGATAGATTGTTTACTTATCTTCGATTGCAGGTGATCAAACAGGTACAAGCTTGAAGAACTAGTGCAGAAAATCCAGGACAATACATTCAAAAATTTCAAAACCATCAGCTTGTTGAGTTGACACTGGCTTTTATACTTATCATTAGATCCAATAATAAATGACATTAGCTGGTGATATTACTCTATCCAAGTGCACAAAGTTTGATTACTATATAGAAGTATTATATTTAGGTAACATAGTGAAAGTAACACAGATTCTCAGATCCCAAATTCTCTACTGATTGAATCTTGAATAACACAAGACATCATCAGACATGAATCCCCTAGAGGTTATAATTAGCATCCTTTAAATGCAAGGTCTAAGCGTATTCTCTTTGCAAATATTTTCCCTGAATCTTTCTAGTACTGACAATGTTAAAGGAGAACAGGGTATAATGTGTATAAATACATATATATTTACAAGTTAACCCGTGCATGATACTCATGCATTCTAGTCAAATCAAGCTACTTAAGGTCTTAAAAAGGTTCTTGTCATGCATTTGGGCCTAGCCCAGGCCTCCTCAGGGGAAGAGCGTTACTTCCCGACGCAAGCGGCCTTTTTAATGTGTGTTCATGAGGTAAAATTACCTCACGAAAATGAGTTTGACCTCTCAACTCGTAAATTTAGCCTTTACTACCCCTCCCACGGGGGGAAGGGATGATGGAAGTTAACTGACTTGACTATTCTAATTTTTTTGTCAAATAATGTCAGTATACCAAATTTCAGGTCAATTAGATGAGCCCTTTCTGAGAAAATAGTTTTTTCCACACACACACACACACACACACACACACTAACGCACACCTCTACACATGTGTGTTCATGAGGTAAAACTACCTCACGAAAATGAGTTTGAGCCCTACCAAATTTCAGCCCTTTTTGAATTTTTTTTCCCACACACACTAAGAATTTAGTAGGTCAGTGTATAACTCTGCCCAGCAGGTGGCGCTGCAGCTCGGTTTTATTTTTTTCACACACACACAGACAGACGCCACTAGACATTTATATATTAGATATTTTATTATATACTATACAGACATAGGACACTACACCCCCAACATGACCTGACCACTGGACATGATCATAATACAAATCTATTACACTCTATACAGACATAGGACACTTCACCCCCAACATGACCTGACCACTGGACAATTCCAGTTACACTGTATACAGACATAGGACACTACACCTCCAACATGACCTGACCACTGCACATGATCATAATACAATTCTATTACACTCTATACAGACATAGGACACTACACCCCCAACATGACCTGACCACTGGAAATGATCATATAATACAATTCTATTACCCTCTATACAGACATAGGACACTACACCCCCAACATGACCTGACCACTGGACATGATCATAATACAATTCTATTACACTGTATACAGACATAGGACACTACAGGGCTTGGGGGGGGGGGCACCAACTTTTTTTTTTTTTTAATCTGTTTTTAACACTTTATAGAGTTGGTGAGTCATGGAGCTGTAATGCCGCCTGATCCGCCGGCTCAGCAGGCGCTGACAGGTACATACTTACCTGCAACACCTGTGTACTACAGCAGCCCTGTGCCCGAATTTAACAGGCCACGGATCAGAATGTGTGCCCTAATGAATCACTAAGGGGTTTCCCATGACATTGCGTTAAAACCCCCTACAGTACAAATAGACTTTGTGTCGGTTTATACTTCATTCTTCGGCGGATGGTCTTCCATAGAAGACCATAATGCGGTCATTGCTAAGGATTTATTGTTTTTCCAAGCCAAAGCCTGTTGGAATATTATAGGGTTATTTTGACTGAAGAAAGAATATTGTTTTCAAGCACATTTGGAATATTTTTTTTTTATTGATGGACTACTTCAGGACCTGGAATGTTATTTTTTTGGACAGCAACAGGACCATTGGAATTTTATGATTATTTTTTTTTTCAAGCCTAATGGAGTAAACGCTTACAAGATTGGATCCCTTACAGATGAAGACATCAGGAGGTATGAAGCTTGTAAAGGGAAACTTCCCTTTACAAGGCAGCGCTGCTTTAAATTTAAGCGCTAAAGACGCCGAACTCGCGGGTGTTGAAGAACCCGGAGCTTCATACATTTACCCCCAGATGGTATTGGCTGGCTGGGACTTGAAGGTCCACAAACTAAATGGTGTTTTACACTTTTTCTTAATTTGACTTCACTTTTTAAACTACATCCATGTAGGAAAAGTTCTAGTGCTTTCAGTATAGGGCTGGGGGGATTTTTTTGCGGACCCCACTCCCTAGGGAATCCAGCCCTGTGATGAACAGCCTGGAATGGTATTGTTGTTATGGCAGGGGGACCCCTGCCGCGTGCCCCCTTCTTATAGTGCCAAAAACTCCGGCTGGTTGGCCTAGTGCTGATTTCTGTGACATCGTGTGGAACCCCGTCTTTTTTTCCTCCCCGATTAAGAAGAAACCAGCACTAGCCTGGTAGCACTAGGGTTAATAGCATTAGGAGGGGAGGACCCAACACTTTTTGTTAAATCTAACACTCGGCGGCTAACTTAGACTAGCCCTAGAGCTGGACCAAGATGTACGGCAGACAGACAGGGTTACTTCCATGACCGTAGAGCTTGCTGCTGCCGTGGCTGTGTGCATTCGAGTTTGTCACGCCCACACTGTACAGTCACTATGGCACTATGGCCAAACACCCCTTCCCCTCCTCGATCACTGCCCTTCTTCGGAGGCTGTAGTAAGTGCCCTTTCTGTGTGCTGCCGCACGGAAAAGGGCTGTTTTTTTACCAGCCGTATCTGCCGGTTCAGAGCGCGGAGTGATTTTGCATAGCCATACGCTCAAAATCAGCAGATACGTGCCCTAATGAATCAGCACCTATAACTCCAACATGACATGACCACTGGATTTGAGCACAAAATAATTCTATTACACTCTAAACAGACAAAGGACATTACATCCCCAGCATGACATGAGAATCAGACTTGTCTCTCAAGAATCTGGATAGTCCTTTTCTTTTTATATATTATATAATATAATTGTTCCTTTCCATTCTCTCATTATCTACCACAGCTAATACACACTCATTCACATCTATCCATCATGCACCTACTCAATTTACACCTTCCCCTATTTACTATCACAACAATTCTCTTTAAACTCCTCTTCTTTCTCCATCATCCTATTCCTCCCTCCCCAATTATGATTTCCCCTTCACTACTTCCCTCCTCGCTAGTCTGTACACATGAACTGTTTCCTCTCCTGCACACACCACACTCACCAGCCTACATAAACAGAAATACACCTCACACCCACAAATCCTCCTCCCATGTCCTCTTCTTGACCCTGCTCCTTCTCATGGCTTCTGGTGACATCTCACATAACCCTGGGCCTATACAATCCCCATTATCTGCTCACGCTCCTCCTTCCACCCAAACCTTTCCAACCATCCCATACTTTCAATCCCACCAACCTTATCCACATATCTCCACTACACTCTCTTCCCTTCTCCTGTGCACTATGGAACACCAGATCTGTTTGTACCAAACTTACATCCATCCATGATATATTCATTTTTAAATCCCTCAACCTCTGGTCATTGCAGAAAGTTGTCTCACCTCCTCTGACACTACATCCCCTGCAGCTCTCTCCTTTGGGGGACTCTCCCTCAGCTAGACTCCCAGACCTAGAAACAGACAAGGTGGTGGAGTAGGCCTTCTACTCTCTCCAAGCTGCACCTTCCAAGTCATAACCTCTGAACCCTCCCTCTGATTCTCTTCCTTTGTAGTCCACACTATTTGTCTATTTTATCCTCTCCACCTTCGTGTTGCTGTCATTTATCCCCCCCCCACCGGTCCAGTTTCCCAATTCTTTAACAACTTTGCAGCCTGGCTCACTTATTTCCTGTCCTGTGACCTGCCTACTCTCATACTAGGCGATTTCAACATTCCCATTGATAATCCCACGGCCTCTTCTGACACTAAACTTCTTTCACTTACTTCCTCCTTTGGTCTCTCCCACTGTGATGGGCAGTCCCTTGACTGCTCCATCTCTAGTTTCTCCAATTTAACCTTCCCACTCTAACCACAACCTCCTTTCCTTCAGCCTCACCTTACCTCATGCCCTTCCCCCTGCACCCAAATACACACATGCATAACAACACCTAAGTACCCTTAAAACAAAATCGACACCATTCGACAAGATGTTTCCTCATTCCAAATTCCACTAACTCCACCCAGTCTACCCACCGAAACCTACACTCCCTAACACACCCCTAATTGATTCTCTCTAGTAACTGAAGACGAAGTCTCTGCACTCATCTCATCATCTCACCCTACAACCTGTCCACTCGATCCTATTCCATCCCAACTTCTCCGCTCCCTCTCCTCCACCTCTAACTCACCTTTTCAACCTGTGTCTCTCCACTGGCACATTTCCATCCCCTTTACGTTTTTCATTGAACACCTCTCCTCTTGGGGCACTAATTCGCTCATTCAGCCTCCAGTACTACCTCTAAGTTGATGACACCCAAATCTATAGCTCTTCCCCTGACCTCTCCCCTTCTGTATTTTCTTGTGTAACCAACTATCTTTCAGCTATCTCCAGATGGATGTCCCAATGCTACCCACAGCTCAACATATCCAAAACTGAGCTCATTATCGTCCCTCCTGCCAGAATCACCTCCTCCCCTCAAATCTCCCTCACTGTCAATAACACCACAATTTCCTCAGTCTCTCAAGCCCACTGCCTGGGTGTCACACTTGACTCTGCCCTCTGCTTTATTCCTCACATCCAGACTTTCTCCAGTCCCGTTGATTCCACCTTAAAAACATTGGCAGAATACGCACTACCAAAACTCTTATCCATTCTCTCACCATCTCCCATCTTGACTATTGCAACCTCCTGCTAACTGGCATTTCAGACACCCATATATCCACATTTCAATCCACCCTAAATGCTGCTGCAAGACTGATCTTACTCTCTCACGGCTCCACATCTGCTGCACCACTTTGCAAATCTCTACACTGGCTCCCTGTGTCCTCCAGAATCAAATTCAAATTACTTACCCGTACCTACAAAGCCCTCAACAACAATATCCCTGTATACATCAAAAATCCCATATTAAAATACAGTCCCTCTCGCCCTCTTAGATCTACCTCTGACCTACGCCTTGTCTCGTCTCTGGTAACCACCTCTCTACAAGACTTCTCCTGTGCTGCTCCCCACTTAGGGAATTCCCTACCATGCCTAGTTACACTTTCCCACAGCCTTCAAATCTTTAGACGTTCTCTAAAAACCCATCTCTTTTTTATAGGTGACCTTATTCCTGATGATACTATTCACACTAACGCACCCTCACAACTATCCCAATCTCCACTCTAGGCCACATTTACTCCTCTTGTTTTAGTTCTGCCCTCTTCCACGTAAAATGTAAGCTCTCTAATGAGCAGGGTCCTCCATAGCCTTTGTCACATCAGTCCCTGCCGCATTGGAGCTTACAGTCTAAAATCCCTAACATACACACACAGACAGAGAGAGACTAGTGTCAATTTGATAGCAGCCAATTAACCTACCACTATGTTTTTGGAGTGTGGGAGGAAACCAGAGCACCCGGAGGAAACCCACGCAAACACGGGGAGAACATACAAACTCCACACAGATAAGGCCATGGTTGGGAATCGAACTCATGACCCCAGTGCTGTGAGGTAGAAGTGCTAACCACTGAGCCACTGTGTCCTTGTTTTATGTATGTTCCTGTTTTATGGGCAGCACGGTGGCCAAGTGGTTAGCACTTCTGCCTTACAGCACTGGGGTCATGAGTTCGATTCCCAACCATGGCCTTATCTGTGTGGAGTTTGTATGTTCTCCCCGTGTTTGCGTGGGTTTCCTCCAGGTGCTCTGGTTTCCTCCCACACTCCAAAAACATAGTGGTAGGTTAATTGGCTGCTAACAAATTGACCCTAGTCTGTGTGTGTGTGTGTCTGTGTGTGTGTGTGTGTTAGGGAATTTAGACTGTAAGCCCCAATGGGGCAGGGACTGATGTGAGTGAGTTCTCTGTACAGCGCTACGGAATTAGTGGCGCTATATAAATAAATGGTGATGATGATGATGTATGTACTGTTTTCCCTACTGTATGGTACTGCAGAAAACTGTGGCGCCTTAGACAAATCTACAATAATAATAATAATAATAATAATAATAATAATAATAATAATAATAATAATAATAATAACAGTCAGCTGAATGTGCTATCGAAGGACTGATTGACTGACCGCACCAGAGAGGAGCTCTTATTTCTCATTGTTAATCTAACTGACCGCCCCAGCTCTGAACCAAAAAGATAGATAGATAGATAGATAGATAGATAGATAGATAGATAGATAGATAGATAGATAGATATGTGAGATGGATATAAAATAATTATATATATATATATATATATATATATGAGATAGATAACAATTACAGCAACTATAAAGCATGAGAGCATTATCCAACCATTCAATTTAGTTGTGAATACATTTATTCCACAGGTGAGACAGCTGTGTGAGACACCAGCATACCCGCGTCAGAAGAGAGACCTCCCAGGAACCAGAGACCATAGACACAGCGGTGAGATGGGGAGCGTGCTATCCATAGACTCACCCCCTGCAGCCCATCCTCCCCCCCCCCCCCTCGCTCTACCCTCTGCACCCAGTCAGGTGATTTCTCCCCTTGGCACAGAGTAGGGATTGTGCAACAATCAGGGACAATGCCAGCAATATGCATTGTATTACAGATAATACATCTATCTATTTTCCACAGAAGTCTGTTTCCTGGTTATAGTGCCAGAGTCAATAGCCCAGGATCATGGCACATTGTTAGGGACATGGCCTACAGAACAGACAGCTCGTATCATGGTACACAATGTTTTGGGTTTATTTCCAATCAACTTAAATAAACCAGGACAATTACACCAAAACTAATTGAAGATCTTCATAAGCAACCAAATATTCTCCACTGAATCATTAGCAATAGTGGCCTCTCTCACTGCAATAAACTGTGCTCCACTTGGACGTTATCTGTGTAAATGTAGTCTCTTTAAAATGTAATACCATAGTTGTGTCACCCTGCAGGGGGAGGGACAGACTCATAACTCTCTTCTGACTGTCACCCTGCAGGGGGAGGGACAGACTCATAGCTCCCTTCTGACTGTCACTGTGTCACCCTGCAGGGGGAGAGACAGACTCATAGCTCCCTTCTGTCTGTATCACCCTGCAGGGGGAGGGACAGACTCATAGCTCCCTTCTGTCTGTGTCACTGTGTCACCCTGCAGGGGGAGGGACAGCCTCATAGCTCCCTTCTGTCTGTGTCACTGTGTCACCCTGCAGGGGGAGGGACAGACTCATAGCTCCCTTCTGTCTGTGTCACCCTGCAGGGGGAGGGGCAGACTCATAGCTCCCTTATGTCTGTGTCACTCTGAAGGGGAAGGAACAGACTCATAGCTCCCTTCTGTCTGTGTTACCCTGCAGGGGGAGAGACAGGATTATCGCTCCCTTCTGTCTGTGTCACTCTGAAGGGGGAGGAACAGACTCATAGCTCCCTTCTGTCTGTGTTACCCTGCAGGGGGAGGGACAGACTCATAGCTCCCTTCTATCTCTGTCATTGTGTCACCCTGCAGGGGGAAGGACAGACTCATAGCTCCCTTCTGTCTGTGTCAGCCTGCAGGGGAAGGGACAGACTCATAGCTCCTTTCTGTCTGTCACCCTGCAGGGGGAGGGACAGATTCATAGCTTCTTTCTTTCTGTCTCCCTGGAGGGGGAGGGACAGATTTATAGCTCCCTTCTCTCTGTGTCACCCTGCAGGGGGAGGGACAGATTCATAGCTTCTTTCTGTCTGTCACCCTGCCGGGGGAGGAACAGATTCATAGCTCCCTTCTGTCTGTGTCACCCTGCAGAGGGAGGGACAGACTCATAGCTCCCCGATGTGTGTCTTAGTATGTAGGGAAGACACATATGCAGTCTCACAATATATTCCGCTGTCTCTTTCAGAAAATCGCTCTCTCCTTCATCTGGTACCTCAGTCATTATTCTCTAATGGTGAGATTCCCTCTTCACTCCTACAATTATTTGCTTGCATTTACCTCTCTAATCCTAGCTACCCTTCCTTGCTATTAAACATGTCTTCAGCTTATCTCCCGACATTCTCCAGGAGGTAGTCATTAATAAGGGATGTGATCACTCCACGCTGCCTCACTAATTATCGTGCCTGGATTTCTGCAACCTGCTGGCATCATACTCAGGGTAAGGACCTATGGATCCTCTGTGGCCCCGGTGGTTGGAGCCGGCTGCTTCGGGGCACTGGGTCATTGGCTCTCTCAGTCTTCACCAGATGACCATGTAAGGGCACTTAGACCACCGCTGAGAGATCACAGGATGCAGTCCCTAAAACTATCATACTATCAGATAGCTGAATGTCTGAGCAAGGATCCAAGTCACAAGTCACAAGACAATCAAGGAAACGGTAAAGTGTCTGATTTAACTTGCATATTGAGGTTTACAAGCATCTCTTTCCACAGCTAGCAGCCAGCTGGCAGGGTGTGTCTGCAATCAAACAGAACACCTGCAGAGAACTCCTTTTTAAAGCCACGGAGGGAGTGTCATCTGTCCATCAAGTTAGGACTGTGTGAGGACTGTAAACTATTTAAACTTGTCTTTTTCTTTTGTAATCTGTGACCGATGCCAGACAGTGGCCGGTGTCTAGGGAGCATTAGGATCACAAGAAAATGTGTCCAACTTTATGTTAGGAGAATAAAAGCAAGGTGTTCGTGTGTGCATCACCAGAAGTGTGACAGTGTGACAACATTAAAAAAAAAAAATCAAAAGGCTTTATTCCAATAATAAAGCATTCTCTTCTGTTATCTCAGTGAAATAGAATCCCACATGTTGGCATTATGTAGTCAGAAGTACGATCATGTAGTCGTAGGGCTTCTCGCCCTCTGATATTCATACCCCAAAGACCAGTCCTCATCATCCAAGCTCTGCACTAAACGGCTTCCTATCTTCTTACCTGCCATCTTCATTGACTATCCCGCCAGCGCATGTTGCCAACACTATCGCAACTAATGATTCTGCGGCTCACTGCAAATGATGCCCTATAACATGCCATGTCTGTAAGCCAACTCTTCTGTCTGATCGTGTTTCTCCTCCTTCCACCCATTATTTATAGTCGCCGAGGACTTCACGGAAATCTCCTGGAAGGTGTCTCTTCAAAGGGGGAAATCTCTGCAGGTCCAAGGCACCAGTGTGAGAGTGAAGCATTCTGGGATATACTCTATATACAGCCAGGTCAGACAACCTCGCTCTCTTTCCTACGTCCACGTAGGGTCGGACGTCATCTCTGCTCGTCTTTACGATATCTCTCTCTCTCCTCCTTCCTAGGTGTTTTACAGAGATAATACCTTCACAATGGGCCACATAGTCCTGAGCAGGACAGACGGGGATCCCGGAGGCAGCAAGGTTCTTCTCAGATGCGTGCAGAGTATGCCGAGGAACGAGAGTTTGGCGTATAACACTTGCTACACTTCCGGTAAGGTTCTTACCAAACCACAGTGAAATATATATGTTACAGCGGGTCAAGGATACGGTACAGCCGTTATTGTCATTATCGTTGACTTGTAAAGCTCCACTGTGAACGGCATTCTGAAAGTAATGTACGGCCCTTTAGACGTTGGGAAGGCCACCCATGCAGACGTTGAAGAGTATGAGGTTTCAGAAGAGCACAGTAAACCGCTTGGGTTCCATAAGTTCCCTGCGTAGGCCATTCAATGCATTATGATGAGTGTAAGGGCTCGTTCACACATATGTGCTGGGACATCGGATTTCCTTTTTAATGCATTACTAAGAGCTTTCCATGCATTGCCAATACAATGAATAGCGCGTTAATGCATGGGAATAGGTCGCGCTGAGTTCTAAAATTTAAACGCAGTGTTAACATTTTAGATCGCAATTGCGGGGACAAGCCCTATCCGTTTAAAGAGCTATACTGTTGATAGAGGTGCCTACATCACCTTTGAGTTCTCCTGTTCTCTGCCCTTTAGGAGTCTTCTCGCTGCACAAGGGAAGCACCATCACACTGATAATACCCCGGATGAATGCCAGTCTGGATTCCAGCGGCCAAGGAACCTTCCTTGGTTTCGTCAGGCTATGAATAACATCACTATGAAACATTATCACTTCAACCCGCCACAGGACTGGCAGCCTACAGAAATATCTGAACTATCCGGCTATAAATGTGTTCCAATGACCGCAGGATGACACAAAACAAAGAGGGATAAGAAGCAGTCCCTCCCCCTGCAGGATGACACAGACAGAAGGGCGCTATGAATCAGTCCCTCCCCCTGCAGGGTGACACAGACAGAAGGGAGCTATGAGTCTGTCCCTCCTCCTGCAGGGTGACACAGACAGAAGAGAGCTATGAGTCTGTCCCTCCTCCTGCAGGGTGACAGTGACAGAGACAGAAGGCAGCTATGAGTCTGTCCCTCCCCCTCCAGGGTAACACAGTGACAGACAGACAGAAGGCAGCTATGAGTCTGTCCCTCACCCTGCAGGGTGACACAGTGACACAGACAGAAAGGAGCTATGAGTCTGTCCCTCCCCCTGCAGGCTGACACAGACAGAAGGCAGCTATGAGTCTGTCCCTAACCCTGCAGGGTGACACAGTGACAGAGACAGAAGGGAGCTATGAGTCTGTCCCTCCCCTCCAGGGTAACACAGTGACAGACAGACAGAAGGCAGCTATGAGTCTGTCCCTAACCCTACAGGGTAACACAGTGACACAGACAGAAGGGAGCTATGAGTCTGCCCCTCCCCCTGCAGGATGACAGTGACCCAGTACCGTAGTAGTAGTGTATGTGTGAGCCGGCTCTCACATGTGCAACAGAACTGAATTTGGGTTAGTTTAATTAAAATATAATATATATATTTTTTTTAAATAGTTTCCATGTGAGGAACACTTGGGAGAACAGATGTTGTTGCCATCAGTAACCCTCTGATGTATATGGTGATGTGATAACAAGCCATAACGCTTGCAGAAGGCTCCCCTTTATGCCGGCAGTAGGTCCCTTTGTCCTTCCTAAATACACCCAGCAGATAGAGTAGAACAAGGAGTGCGCTTCTCAGCTCACCGAGGCTGCCGGGAGAAAAAGAGACATAAATGTGTCCGTCTTGTCCGGTAAAGAGTAGAAAACGTAACTGCACAAGACGCTACTCTTATGCTGAATGCGGAGTCTCCACAACCCTGCACCATCACCTCACTAATGGTGACACCTGAACTACTGGGAGCGGGCTGTGGTCTAGCGCTGTTGGATACATGAAGTATGTGTCTAAGATGAAGTGGTTGGTGAGAAGCTGGAGAAAATGTACCATGCCACCCAAAACATTTTTTATTTTATTTTTTTCAAAATAAAGTTAATATTGTTCAAAAAACTGTCGTTTAGGAAATATCGCTGTATCAATTATCCCGGTCTGTGCTGCAAACTTCCCATAGTGGCCACCGCTTGACAACCAACGCTACAAAGCGGTTGTCAGGACCCCTCCCACTTTTCATTTTTATTTTCTTCTTCTCTTTTTATTTTTTTTTATAAAGAAAGGACTAATATAAACAGAACTGCATAAAATCTGTCAAGATTAAATTATTTAATGCTTCTGTTCTGGTAATGCCGTCTGCAGACGCCAAAAGGCATCTTGGCGATACGGCGCCTCCCCGGTAGCGGGACACAATGGGGGTGTGCCAATTAGATACCCCCCCCCCCCCAAACATTCCCACCCGCAGCCCTACAACTCTAAAATCGGGACCATCCCGCTGAAGTCTTTATGTATTTTTATAACTGTATTGTAACTGTATTAATCCGTACCAGACGGCTGTATCTGAGACATTGTGTTATTTATTTATTTCTGTTTGCATGTTGTTCCATAAATACACTGAAAAACATATGTTTCATTCTCATCTTTTGTAGGAGCAGGTTTGCACACGTTGCTGTAAGCAAAAGAATGCTGTGGGATGAGGGGCAGGAGGGCAATTGTCTGAGAGCCTGAGTGCGGAGCCGAGATTATACAGGCTATTTAAACAGCAGACTGCTAAACTAATAACATATATAGATATGTAAAGGTTTCCATACCATGACAGAACTTGAGATATTGCTTTTACTTTAAGCTGACTGACAGTTATTGCTCTAGGGTATCAGAGGTGGAGGAGAGGTTGGCTGGCTCACCCATGTGCACTTTTGCAGAGACAAGGTCGGCAACACGATAAGTTAACCCTTACTGCTCAGGAGCCCCAGCGATTATTTTTTTTACTAAATTGCTTCGATAATAGTTTTTTTTTTTTATTGCTGTCACCAAAATCGGGACAGTTCGGTGTTATGTCTTCAGTACATGCTGTCCGCTGCTTTTTGTGTGGGGATTTGCAGAAGAACTGTGTAAATGGGAGAGGGCGCCTGGTGCCGTAGAGCATATACAGGTCTGAGGTTACAATTTTTGCCCAAAGGCCTAATTTCTGTGCTGACTCAATCTACCCCCCCAGAACAGCCCCATGACTCCCTTATTCAGATTCCCATCGTGTCCCATCTATAGGGAATAATACAATGCCCTAATTCAGCAATAATCCACACGATTGCTACATGTTTATGCCACGTCACTCTGTAGCATACCGCCCCAGTTTTGGAGGGGGATATCCTGGATCCGTGGACCTCAATAGGGTGCAGCTTACACGGAAATAGGTGTAGCTTCACCAAAAAGCGGACGTGATTGGGAGAGAAGAGGACAGTGCAAGTGTTTGGGAAGATCTGGTGGAGGTTATTTTGTCCCAATTTTTTAAATATTGGGAGATATACTATGGGCCAATGTGGCTTTTCCAAAAACGCAGACCTAGGAATATGATTGGCTGTGATCATTCTCTATGGAGCTCGACGCGTTTCCATCTTTACCGCATTCTGTCACATGTTGAATTTTAAACCAGGCCCCCGATGATGGTGGAGTAAATACCTTTAAGGTCACAAGGACAATCTGCTTTGTTAAATTAACTTCAGAAATCAAATCAGCCAAAGGACTGGAAAATTTGTTTTTGGGGGAATAATTACTTATATAGTATAAAGCATCGAAAAATACCCATTCATTGGAGGTAAAAGAAATGACATAAACCCTAATATACATACAATCATCACCAGCTATTTATATAGCGCCACTAATTCCGGAGCGCTGAACAGAGCACTCATTCACATCAGTCCCTGCCCCATTGGAGCTTTTAATTATTATTATTATTATTATTTATTTGTAAGGTGCCACACATTTCATAGCACCAGATACAGAAGTAACAAATAGATAAGGGAATGCACATAAGTAGCACAGATGAGTGTGAGTGGGGACTCGCACGAAAAGCAGCAAAAGACATGACAGCTACGAGGGAGTCAGACAGTGGAAAATAGGTAGAGAGGACCCTGATCGCGAGAGCTTACATTCTAGAGGGAGGGGTGGTAGCATACAGCCTAAATTTCCTAACATACACACACACAGACAGACCGAGAGAGACTAAGGTCAATTTAATAGCAGCCAATTAACCTACTAGTATGATTTTGGAGTGTGGGAGGAAACCCACGCAAACACGAGGAGAACATGCAAACTCCCCACAGATAAGGCCATGGTCGGGAATCAAACTCATGACCCCAGTGCTAAGAGGCAGAGTTTTCTGGAACCGACCTAAAGCTATTTGAGATGGAGGTTATGACTTAATGCATAGCTTGGCATAATGTTCATCATCATCAACATTTATTTATATAGCGCCAGCAAATTCCGTAGCGCTTTACAATTGGGAACAAACATTAATAAAACAATACTGGGTAATGCATACAGACAGAGAGGTAAGAGGGCCGTGCCCGCAAGCTTACAATCTATAGGACAATGGGAGTTTGAAACACAAGGGCATGTGCTACATCATATTGCACAATGGACCAGCTGGAATGCAAAGGTAAAAGTATTGAGTGGGGCGTGTGATCAGTCACACAGCAATGTTGGTCAGAGGGTTGTTGACTTGCGTTAGCTGTGTAGAGGATGGTAATAGGGTCATGTAGTGAGGTTAAGATGGTGGCTGAGGAATATTATAAGCTTGCCTGAAGTGGTGGGTTTTCAGAGAACGCTTGAAGGTTTAAAGACTAGAGGAAAGTCTCATTGTGCGAGGGAGGGAATTCCACAAAGTGGGTGCAGCCCGAACAAAGTCCTGTAACTGAGAATGGGAGGATGTGATGAGAGTGAAAGAGAGACGTAGATCTTGTGCAGAACGGAGGTGTCGAGTTGGGAGATATTTTGAGACAAGTGAGGAAATGTATTTTGGTGCAATTTTGTTGACGGCCTTGTATGTTAGTAGAATTTTATATTGGATTTGTTGAAATAATGTTAGTTTAGTATTATGATGGACCCCCAACCAAAATGGCCACTTCATTCTCCCTACGGCCTACAGTCCCCTGTAACTAAGCTGGGACATGACCACTGGTCTCACCAGGGTATCACTATCTGCTAATATAACCACTCAGTGATAAAGTGATCATCATATCCACACACGCTCTGCATTGTCTGACTCTCCGCTGTAATTCCATCCCAAAGCACGGCGCCTGTAGGGCGAAACGAGTAAGTGATTGGCCACGTACCAAATGTAAAAGCTCAACGGCCTTATCGGGAACGCCTAGAAATCTATTGTCACTGGTATTAATTTGATCCCAGACACTTGGATCACTTCACACTGTAAACCTCACGCAGATCAGTGCTTTTATATGTCAACAGAGTAACCTGAATCCTTGGTGTCACCGGATAAACCAGCTCACAAGACTCTGGGTAACCAGCAGCTGTTGCGTGTATCAGAAAATGCGATGTGGAACTCTAACTCTACGCGTTTCACCCATCATTACTTCCGCAACGGCAGTACCCACGTCGTTATTAGCATAAACTTACATAGATGATACACCACATGCTCCAAGAGGCTTACCCGTCCGCTATGTAATCCTAGCCGCAGCTGTATATCCTCCATGACCGTGGGAAGGGGCCACTGTCTGCTGCAACAAAGATATAAGAACAATTAACCTTACGTATCAGGCATATTTCACATATTAAAAATGTATTGAATGGATCAATGTATTGTAATGAATTAATAAAGACATAGTGTAAAGATAACAATACTACACATAGAAGTAAAAGAATAAAAATGTAATTTCATAGCTATCAGTGAGTCCATGGGGTGACTGCCTTATCTGTCATATTGGTCAATTTGTAAATATTAAATTAGCAGCATATGGGGAACCCATAGTGATTTCTATTAATCAACCCGTTGCGTGTCTTGGTTTCAGGACTAAGGAAGTTGGCAGCTAAAATGTGTTTTCTTTATGCATTTTTGGACGTATATAATGGCTAAACTGAATTTCTTAGGAAAGGAAGGGCCTAGTAGGGGGTTCAAAAATAACAGGTTCTAGCAAATGTTTAATATTTGTCCAATGATTTTATCTTGGCAATAATAATCAGAAATAAACAATCTCTAGTAGATGTTAAATCGTGGGTTATATTCAAGAAGAGCGTCTGTTTTATGTCGCCTTCCTTTGTCAGCAGCGCGTTCTGCTGCCGCTTCTTCCTTCTGGCCCCGCTTTGCGCGCAGCTCTTTTCGCATCCCCGTTGCTAGGCAACAGGACGCTTTGTCTTACTTCCTATTGGAGCAGCTGACCGCCGATCCTACTGCCACCAATCAGATTTCTGGCTACACTATGTAAAGCAGCCCCTGGCACCATGTGGGTGCCAGAGTATCTAGGTCCCCTAATGCTCCAGCGTTCCGGCTCGTTTCCAAGCATCCTGCCTGATCACCTGGATTCTGACCCGGCTTCTCCTGACTCTGCTTCTGGATAACCCCTTAGCTTGACTGCATCTTCTGGTTTCACCTTTGGCTTCCTGACTTCGCTTCTGATTGCTCTTTGGGTACCTGACCTGTGTGCACGACTTGACCCTGGTTCGCACGACTACGATTGGTCACCTCCTGCTTCGCTGGTGACTAACTTGGAGGGCCGCGACCTGCACTTCTCTTGCAGCACAATCCAAACTCCCTTGTGGGGTCCCTGGTGAAGACCAGAGGCGTGTTAGATTCCGCGCCTCCTAGCTTAGCAGCATCAATACCAGCAAGTAGCCTTCAGTTTTTGTCAAGAACTCGTGACAGTCTCTTCTTTTAATAAAGGCATCCTCAATACATTGCTCACAGTTCCTTGAATCTCTGGGCGTAGATTGTAATTGGCTCCTGCGAGGTGTCAGCATTTCTACAGATTTTTTTGATTCTAGCGAATTGAGAAAATATACTAGTTTTCCACTTGTTTCCACAGCAATTCCAAAAATAGAGGTAGTTATTAGCATCTACGGATTTAATGCAACATTTAGTGGTAGGAAAAAATACAAAGGGATGGTGAAAATTTGCACCTTGGCAAAACCATGTTAAGCTGCGTTTGGAGAGATATAAAATATGTGGACAAATTTAGAATTCAATTTATTTTTTTTGTCAAGTAAATGTGATATTCAGATGATTAATTTTGATCTAGCAGATAAAATCAGTAAACTATTCAGTACTTCCACTCCAAATGAATATTATATCATATCATCAATATGACATTATTATTATTTTCTTTCATGTGTTACAAATAAATTATACATGCCTGCTCTAAGCTAATTAAGTGCAAACTAGTGAACTTGGGTGCAAATGCTGTTCCCATGGAGGTCCCACACCCCTGAAATAAAAAACTTCAATGTCAAATAGTTATGCGTTACTATCAAATGTATCAAGTCACAAATAAAAGATTTGTGACCATCTGTCAATTCATGGCTATTATCTTAAAACTATTTGCAAGTTAAAATACCTTTCCCATGATCTATGGAGTCATACAGAGATTGGACGTCACTAATTGCATCTCCTAATCTGGGTAACGTCCTCGGACACTACCTCTCCCTAGTGTTCTACTGAGGCAATTGGACTCCATGTTTTCAGCTACCTTGGGCCTTGCTACCATTTAGTACATCCAGATAAGCTTTTTTACATATCAGCTTTAATTTACGTGTAATATTATTCTCTATTAACATGTTTTCAATGTACAACACTATGGGGGAGATTCAATTTAAAAAAAGAAAGGGAACACCCGTAGACCTGAATCTAGGGGAATTATTGGGTGCGTTAACGGGCGATATAAATATCGATAATCATAAAAAGAGGATATTATAAATGATCCATTACAATTTTTCTAAAGGCCAAGGGGTAAATACCAAAACTTTTATTATGTACAATAAGGATAATGGAAGTAATACAGTACAGTCAAGAAAATAAGCACCCTTATTTCCTTTAAAGGAGCTTTAATTACCCTGCGTTGTTTAGAAAAACGCGGTATGCGCTTATTACCTATACTATAGTAACTGAACTCACATTACTACCGTTAGTACGGTAATGTCAACGCTGATTTTTGCTCACGGCTAACGATAATGATACATGCCCAGCAACGCGGAGAACTCAATCTCGCCCTATATATAGTATTTCTTTCTCTAAGATGATAAGGGACCTATATATATTTATCCATCATTTCCTATAATTAAAGCCTGCGGACCTCAACACTTATACAGAATACAGATATGGCTTTCTATTCACATATATGGTACAGGGACACTCGCTTATCTTCAGAAAACACGCTGAATTTATTTCACCATTCGATGTCTCTTATTTCCATTTCTCTACAGAATTCTACACCTGAGAAACAAAAGGCGTTTTAAAGAACACACTAGGGAGAAAACATCTATTATATTAATTACATAGATTATGGGGGGGTGCTATTATTTGACTATTATATATCAATTAACACCTGAATCACTTTATTTTTTTTCGAGGAATACTGAATAGTTTTGGGCCTTAATAAAATATACCTGTCATACGCCTGGTCCTCGGTATCTCTAGACCAAGACCCAGCTCACTTACCTGCCTGCCGGCCCCATCCGTTCCCCGCTGACGGACACCATCTTGGATACGGGTCTGCGCATGATTTCTTTATAAAACCTTCTCTTCTTTCTTATTGGATGATAAATTTCCCTCCACTATTTAAAGCAGCCTCTTCCTCCCTTCTGAGCCTTTTCTTAGGTTCATTTTGTGAATTATACTAGTGAACGTCTCCTTCGTTCCAACATGTTCTCCTGCAATCCGCGGACCGTCACAGCTCCACGCTGTTCTCCTGCAGATCCACAGACCGTCACAGCTCCACGCTGTTCTACTGCAATCCGTAGACAGTCACAGCTCCACGTTGTTCTCCTGCAATCCACAGACCGTCACAGCTCCACGCTGTTCTCCTGCAATCCACAGACCGTCACAGCTCCACGCTGTTCTCCTGCAATCCGCAGACCTCCACAGCTCCACGCTGTCCTCCTGCAAATCCGCAGACCGTCATAGCTCCATGCTGTCCTCCTGCAATCCGCGGACCGTCACAGCTCCACGCTGTTCTCCTGCAGATCCACAGACCGTCACAGCTCCACGCTGTTCTCCTCCAATCCGCAGACAGTCACAGCTCCACGTTGTCCTCCTGCAATCCGCAGACCGTCACAGCTCCACGCTGTCCTCCTGCAATCCGCAGACCGTCACAGCTCCACGCTGTTCTCCTGCAAACCCGCAGACCTCCACAGCTCCACACTGTCCTCCTGCAAATCCGCAGACCTTCATAGCTCCATGCTGTCCTCCTGCAATCCGCGGACCATCACAGCTCCACACTGTTCTCCTGCAATCCGCGGACCGTCACAGCTCCACGCTGTTCTCCTGCAATCCGCGGACCGTCACAGCTCCACACTGTTCTCCTACAATCCGCGGACCGTCACAGCTCCACGCTGCTCTCCTGCAATCCGCGGACCGTCACAGCTCCACGCTGTTCTCCTGCAATCCGCAGACCGTCACAGCTCCACGCTGTTCTCCTGCAATCCGCAGACCTTCACAGCTCCACGCTGTCCTCCTGCAATCCGCAGACCGTCACAGCTCCACGCTGTCCTCCTGCAATCCGCAGACCTTCACAGCTCCACGTTGTCCTCCTGCAATCCGCAGACCATCACAGCTCCACGCTGTCCTCCGCTACCCCAGCGGTAATTCCTACAGTGTGCAGATCTCTAATTTGCTGAACTCCGTGGGCCTCACCCCACTCCCAGAGGGGCCGCTACGCAGCGAAGTCCATACCACCTTGCGGGGGTTCTTGGTGAAGACCAGCTGCCGTGTTAGACTCCGCGCCTCCGGTGAGTGTTAGTATTGGCAGGCCAGGGGTCTAGTATTCCAGCTTACAGTGACAATACCTATGAAAAACATGTTTGTGCTTCTATTTCCTTTATTTTATTTTGTTTGCATTTTAACTGAAAAACCATACACAGAAAAAGTGATGAGCTGGTATCAGACATAACACAATACCTGGGGCAAGGAGCGCACATAGCATACCTCAATACGGTGTCATTATACAGCTATAGATGGTGCGGAGCATTCTGGCCCCTGGGTTCCAGAGATGGGGGATGTTTTGTTAATTTACTTGTAATCAGTTCATCAGGACACTGAAGCATGGGTGGGCACTGCTGAGCTCTTTATTCAGCCATTTGCAGACTTAGGTACATTGCACACTGCCCCCCACCCCCACTTCCCAGCATTCCCCATGGTCTTAGGGACCATCACTAAAGATCCAAGCTTAAACATATAAGGGAGTGTCTACAAACATTAAGCATATCTAATGCAATAACATCACATCTTCTTTTCTTTAAAGATTAGCCCTGTATCCTTCAGTATAACAATTCAACGATATAACATTAAGAACATCATCTAACACGTTTCAATGAGTCTCTCAGGTCTGCGTATTTCTCTTTTGGGTCTTTCACACAAAGTCTGTGTTTCGTCAACCATGTTGGACCTTTCTTCCATCATGGTTTGTTCACCATTATCAAGTCCATCATACATGTCAGATGAAGGGTATTCTTCAGTCATGTTGCCATCACTGTGGTTGGGTTGAGATCTTAAATCGACCCGATTTCTTCTTACTTCTGTTCCACGATCTGTACGTACAATATAAGATCTTGGTGCTACTTGTGCTTGCACAATACCTTTCTGCATCCAAATGCCTTTCTCATGATCTCGGAGACGGACTTGGTCACCTGATCTTAGATCAGATAAGCTTTTTGCTCGCCTATCATGGTACAGTTTCTGTTTCTCCTGTTGACGTACCTTACTCAGTCTCACCAATGCTGAGTTATGCGTATTAAGTAGTTCATCACTTATCGGAAGATTTGCTCTAATCCTCCTTCCCATCAGCATTTGTGCAGGAGAGAGTCCATTCTGTAAAGGTGTACTGCGGTAGATTAAAAGACTTTTGTAGAAATCTTCTTTGCCGTCTTGTGTTTTTTTCATTAGACTCTTTACAGTTTTTACTGAACTTTCCACCAACCCATTTGACTGTGGATAGTGGGGACTCGATGTTGTATGGACAAATTCCCACTCTTCAGCAAATTGTCTAAATTCAGCGCTGGAAAACTGAGGTCCATTGTCGGTGAACACTTCCATAGGAACACCATGCCTTGCAAAGATTGACTTCATGCAACTGATTACGGCTTTACTAGTAGTTGTAGGTAGAGTCTGCACCTCAGGGTAATTAGAATAATAATCAGTCACGACAATGTGCGTTTTTCCAATACAATCAAACAAATCTGCGCCTACCTTCTGGTATGGTCTCTCTGGCACTGCATGAGGACTCAGCGGCTCGACTTGTTGCTTTGGTCTGTACGTAAGACACAGTTCACATGTAGCTGTTGTCTGTGCTATGTCCTGGTTCATTCTTGGCCAATACATCACTTCACGCGCCCTCCGTTTACATTTCTCTTCTCCTAAGTGGCCTTCATGTATCTTGCACAGCATAATTTTTCTTAGTCGTGCAGGTATAATAATTCTATTGCCTTTGTAAATAATACCATTGACAATCGTAAGGTCAGTGCGGTACATCCAATAATCATGAATAGACAGTGGGCACGCATTTTTTTCTGCTGGCCATCCTTTCAGAATGATGTCTTGTAACACTTTCATTGTGATGTCTGTCTCTGTTTCTTTTCTTATCTGTTCTTGTCTTGCAAGAGACACAGGTAGAGAAGCTACAATCAAATTAACATATGCGTCTATCTCTTTATCCATCAGACTTTCAGAACCTTCACTTTTGTCCACAGCACGGGAAAGTGTGTCAGCAATGTACATGTATTTACCAGGACAGTACAGCAATTGGACATCATATTTCTGTAGTCTTATAAGCATTCGTTGAATTCTCATGGGACAGTCATGTAACGATTTAGCCATGATAGCTACCAATGGCTTGTGGTCAGTTTCCACTGTAAACGCTTGACCATACACAAATTGATGAAATCGCTCACATGCATATGTGATTGCTAGAAGTTCTTTTTCTATCTGAGCATATCTTGTTTCAGCACTTGTCAATGCTCTTGATGCATAGATTACCGGTTGCCATGTATCCTCATGTTCTTGTAACAACACTGAGCCTAGGCCAAATTGCGAGGCATCTGTTGAAATTCTTATTCTTTTTGTAGGATCAAAGAATCTTAGTACCGGTTGCTCTGTGATGGTCCGTTTCAAGTATTGCCAACTTTCTTCTTGTTCATGTGACCACATCCACTCATTATTTTTGTCCAACAACCATCTTAGAGGTGCTGTTTGTTCGGAGAGTTGAGAAATAAACTTTCCTAAGTAAGTAATCATTCCTAGGAATCTTCTCACGTCGTCTTTGTTGTTAGGATATTCCATGTTTATTATGTCTGATATTTTCCTCGGGTCAGGTTTCACACCTTCCTCCGAGACCACGTCACCCATAAAGGTAAGTGTTTTCACACCAAATTCACATTTGTCCTTGTTCAGCTTTAGATTCACCTTCTTGATAAGTTCCATTACTTGTCTCAGTCTAGAATCATGTTCTTCTTTTGTAGATCCCCAGACAATAATGTCATCCATCATTGTTTCAACACCTGGAATGTGTTCAAAAATCATGTGTATCCTTTTGTGATATACTTCTGGAGCAGACAATATCCCATATGGTAGTCGAAGGAATCTGTATCGACCTTCTGGGGTATTAAATGTACACAGCATTGAGCTGGCTTCATCTAGCTTCATCTGCCAGAATCCTGAAGATGCATCCAATTTACTGAACCATTTTGCTCCCGCAAATTGTGACATGATTTCATCTCTGGTTGGTAGTTTGAAATGTTCTCTTTTAATAGCCTTATTTAAATCTCTTGGATCCAGACATATTCTGAGTTGTCCATTTTTCTTTTCAACAATTACTAAGGAGCTCATCCATTCAGTAGGCTCATCAACTTTCTGTATCACACCCAAAGCTACCATGCGGTTTAACTCCTGTTTTAGTTTTTCTCTCAGCGCAAAGATGGCACTTTTCTACAAGGGTGTATCACTGGAGGAACTTGCGTGTCTAGATTTATCTTATGCTCACCAGGCAGACAACCTAAACCTTCAAACATGTCTCTGTATTCTGTAAACACTGATTTGCATTCATCTTCTACTTGTGATGTCACCATGAAAACTTTCTTTATCAAGTTAAGCTTCTCACATGAACTTAATCCTAGAATCGGTTGTACATCTTTATCCAAAATCAGTAGAGATGTTTTGAACTTTTGTCCTTTGTAGCTCAGGGTCACTAGGCATGTACCTTTCACAGGAATTTCCTCCCCAGTGTAGCCTGTAACTTTCACATTGGCTGGATGAATTTTAGGTTTTACTCTAAAAGTCTTATAGTCTTGAAACGATATCAAATTCACCTGCGCACCAGTATCAAGCTTAAAGGGAATGACAATCTCGTTCACTGTTAAAGGAACAATCCATTCTTTCTTGTCTGTACTGCAAAGTTCAATACAATTCACAAAAAAATCTTCAGACGTAGCTTGTTCAACTGCATGCACTTTGTTTGTTTCACTATTGGTTCTACAGCATTTGGCAAAGTGATTAAGTCCATCACATTTCATGCAGGTTTTACCATAAGCAGGGCACATTTTAGGATTGTATTTCCACATCTACTGCAGATTTTCCTATTAGATTGCATTTTGGACTGCTTCATTTTAGAGAATGGTGGTTTGCTTGGCTCTGTTTTCTTCACCACATGTACAGTAGTATCAGATTCCTTGTGTAACTGTTTGGCTTGCAGTCTGGTCATTTCTGCAGATCTGCACATAGTCATTGCCTTGTCTAGTGTTAGGTCTTGCTCTCTCAGCAATCTTTCTCTGAGTCCATTATCAGGTATTCCACAGACAATACGATCTCTAATCAGTGAGTCCTTTAAATCACCAAACTCACAGGTTTTGCTGAGTGATTGCAGTTCTGTAACATACTGATCAAATCCTTCTCCAGATTTCTGATCACAGGTGAAAAACTTATATCTTTCATATGTCACATTATTCCTTGGCACAAAGTAATCTTCAAACTTTTGCATTATAGAAGATAGCACCATATTCTGCCCTTCAGCAAACTGAAAACTGTTATAAATGTCCAGCACATTCTCTCCTATCACATGGAGGAAGATGGATGACTTTGTTTTATCCTCCACATATTTGTGCTTCTATTTCCTTTATTTTATTTTGTTTGCATTTTAACTGAAAAACCATACACAGAAAAAGTGATGAGCTGGTATCAGACATAACACAATACCTGGGGCAAGGAGCGCACATAGCATACCTCAATACGGTGTCATTATACAGCTATAGATGGTGCGGAGCATTCTGGCCCCTGGGTTCCAGAGATGGGGGATGTTTTGTTAATTTACTTGTAATCAGTTCATCAGGACACTGAAGCATGGGTGGGCACTGCTGAGCTCTTTATTCAGCCATTTGCAGACTTAGGTACATTGCACACTGCCCCCACCCCCACTTCCCAGCATTCCCCATGGTCTTAGGGACCATCACTAAAGATCCAAGCTTAAACATATAAGGGAGTGTCTACAAACATTAAACATATCTAATGCAATAACATCACAGGGGACCCCTTGGGTTATTTGGAGACTGGGAGGGGTAAAGCTAAGTGAATAAGAACAATGAGAATTGCATCTTATATACAGAGTAATAGTAATTACTGTACAGTAGGTCAGTACTGATAAACAGACAATTAAACTGTGTAAGACATGGAAATTGGTGTTTCATAACAATATTTACCTATTACAGAAATACATAACACTTATAATACACACAGATGTCAGAGGTATCAGTGAGATATATACAATATGTACATTATTATGTGGTATCACTAACAATTTATCATTGAATGTTCCCTGGTAGAAAATACATTCACAATTATTCAATGGCATCGTAGCCCCGCCTCTTAGTGACTTACAGCACCAACATAGCAGCCTCCCTGGGGTTTATTGGAGAAATAAATGCTTTCCCAAATCATAAATGGCCGCACGGGTACTTCCGGCACACGTTCTCTACCTAACATCCGGAAACCACGATGACATTACCGCCGCGCTGCCCTTCTCCGTCTTCCACTTCCATTGGTTCACTCCGTTCCCGC